>NC_092212.1:39084517-39161978 GCF_043381705.1 Parasteatoda tepidariorum | reverse complement strand
CTGCTTCTTTCGTGTGAAAAAAAAATTTTTTTTCGTTGTTTATTATTGTTATTATTTATTTCTGATTAGTCAGTGCATAATAAGCTCGAAACACTCGAAAATTGTTTCGTTAGATGTTTCTTTCGTGTCAAAAAGTTTTTGTTTTCATTGTTTAGTATTGTTATTATTTATTTCTGATTAGTCAGTGCATAATAAGCTCGAACCACTCGAAAATTATTTTGTTAACTGTTTCATTCGCTTGAAAAAATTTTTTTTTCATTGTTTATTATTTATATTTATTTCTGATCAATTTGTGTATATTAAGTTTAAACTGCTCGAAAATTATTTCGCTAACTCTCTTGTCTTTTTTTTTTCTTTCTTATTTTATTTCATAATTTTTTTGTTTTTATTATTCAATTTTGATTAAACTGAGCTCGAATCACTTAATCACTCAAAATATATTTCATTAGATAATATTTCCATTTATGTGTAAATTTCATTTTTTTATTTATTATTTATTTTTCTTTTACTATTTATTTTTGGCTTATCTGTTCATATTAAGTTCGAACCACTGAAAAGGTATTCTGGTAAATAAGGTTTCATTTTATGTGTAAAATTGCTTTTCTTTTATATTATTTCTTTACTGTTATTATTTATTTCTGATTAATCTGTACAGAATGTGCTCTTACCACTCCAAAATTATTTCGTTGATTATTTTTTCTTTTGAGTGGAAAGTTATTATTATTATTTTTTAATTTTATTTCATAAATTTTTTTAATGTTATTATTTGTTTCGAAATAATCTGTGCATCTTAATTTCTAATCACTTGAACTTCGTTAACAAATGTTTCGTTAGGGTATAAAATTGCTTTTTTTACTTTTGTTTTATTTTTATTTGTTAATATTTATTTCTGATCAATTTGTGCATCGAAAGACTCGACCTTTTGAAAAATATTTTGTTAAACATTTAATTTTTGGCGAAATTTTTTTCCTCTTTTTACTACTATAATTAATTTGTGCATTTCAAGTTCAGACTCCTCAAAAAATATTTCGTTTAACGATGTTTCATTTTGTGTGCAAAGTTGTTTTCTTCCTTTTTTAATTATAATTATTACTTTTTCAAATCAAATGTAAATTTTTTTATATTTTTTTTTTTTAATTTTTTTTTTAATGTTGAAAAAGGCTTTCAGAAAATATTTCCTTCAATTTTTCATTTTGTATGTAAAATTACTTCATTATTTCTACAATTTTTCAGCGTATTTTTCAAGTTAGCAACTCTCGAAAAATATTTCGTTTATAAATGCTTCATTCTGTGAAATTTTTTCTCTTCAAAACTTTGAAATCTAGAAAAATTGTTCTAGAGGTCAATGTGAAGAGGTCAACAATGTTTCATTCTGTGTGTAACATAATTTTCCCGCAATAATTCAAACAATTTTTCAGTTTCTCAATACTTTTAGATCTTATTTAGATGTAGCTGATTGAGTAATTACATAATATTGAATAATAACAGTGTGTCCCCCTGCAAAGTTTATAATGCAAAGTGCTATAATGTAAACCATATTTATATGATTCTTAACAGATTAGAAACATTATAAAAATGGTAAAATTAGTAGGGAAAATTTGGTAAAGAACCTTCAATTTAAAAAAAAAACAATTAAGTTGATCAAGTACTTATTATAAAAGTGCTTAGTCACTACTAACTACTTATTTTATCTATATAACTGCATAAATTATAAAATACTTGTATCTATACACGTTATAAAATACTTGCATACATAGAATTTTATAAAGTAAGTTTATATTGAGTGGTTAAATCGTATTGAAATAAAGTATATTTTTTGCATAAAAGCTTGAAAATTTAGGAAAATAACTTTTGATTTAATAATCTGATTTAAACGTGGTAATATGCAATCGTTATGTTTTGAGAAACCTTAAACATACTAGTTAATCTTTGCAGACGATATCTTAAGTTACTTAATTAATTTGCTTTTTTTTCTTAAGCACTGTACATATATTCATCTGGTGTTAATGCTCCAAAAATTTACTTTTATCATTTTTGAAACTTATTACAACTGATTTAGGTGTTTCTGAAAAATTCTTTCAAGCAAGAACACAGCAGAATTTACATAGCCAGTCTGTATCGCTGTTATTCATGAATTCAAATTTGTCTTCAAACCTATCACAGTAATACAAAGCTAGTTATTTTTATTTTATAACCGTCGTTGAAAAGCCGACCCAATTTCGGGTTTACGACTACCAATGTTCAACTCCGTAACCTTGTAGTTTTACACCTAATCCAGAAGACGAAGGAACTCCTGGATCAAGTATTGGGAGAAATTTGCCTTCGTGGGGGACTTTTTGATGGAACTAACCCGCATTTGCCTTACATGGAGAGGAAAACCGCAAAAACCAACCACGGTTAGCCTGACAGCAAAGGATTGTTACACGTTAGTTTTAAGTGTCATTTTCAGTTAGTCGTACAATTTCATAGGCTCCCCAGTTATAAAAACTCCGTACTTCAAAATCAGTCCATTCATTAAAATCAGAAGAATTTCAACTATAACGTATCAAAATTTCACCTAAATAGTCTGGAACACGATTCCCATATAAATGCGGGGTCCTTTGTTATCATAAGTTAAAGAATTTTAATAATTGAAAGTTACTATAAAATGAAATAAGTAGATAAATGAATTAAGTTACTGTAAGCGTCTATAAGCAGTCAACTCGATCTTTCAGAAATTAATAATTTATTTTTAAATTATTTCCTGCCTTTCAAATTCTTTACTTTTCAAAAAATATGTGACTCTTTATTCCACTCCCATGCATATGAATGACCTCTGGTCATAAGGTCAGTGGGTGAGGAGCACCAAAAGAGTCCCTCCCCTATTGTTGGGGAGGGAAAGGTTTAAAATGAGAAGAAGACTCTCTTGTGAGGAATTATTGTGGACAGATGAGGATCGAATTAGAAATATAGAGATGACATGGAAAATAATATAATAAAGATAAAGAAGATAAGAAATAAATTATTAAAATAAAATATTTTTAAAAATATATAAAAAGCTTTTTTTATTTAAAAAAAAAATAAAATGCCGGTAAATAAAAAAATGAAAATACATAATCTTGTCATCAGCTCACACGATTATATCCGCAAAAAGGAGTGCTTTCTAATATTGTGTAAATACAGTTAAAGCAAAATATCTCAATACATTAGTGGGAGGAACACCCAAAAAATGCAACCAAAATAGAACCTATTAAGCAAAAAATATACGAAATAAAACATACTGAGCAATAAATAGAAAATAAAATGCGAGAAAAGTGCAGAATAAAATATAAAATGTAATCGATAAAGAGAGTAACGAATTCCAATGAAGTTACATGTTTCGGAATCTTTCAAGAATGATTTAAAATATTTTCGTATTAAGTTTTTCAGATTACAAAATACGAAAATAGAAGCGTAAATAGAGGGCTCTTTTATGGAGTGTTCTTACTGCAGTACTGAAGCGCGTTTGGGTTGTTAGTTACCTTGCATTGGCCCCCGAAAATGTTTGTGCTCAATGTAATAATATTATACTGAGCAATTCAAAGTTTATAATTAATATGGTTGAGCCGTGATGGCTCAGGGGATAAAGCGCTAGCCTTCTAATGAGAAGGACTAGGTTCAAATCCCAGCGATATCTGGTCAATACGATTTCCGCATTCGGCTTGTGCCGACTACAGTTCTGACGCGAAATATCCTCAGTGGTAGACGGATCATGGGATAGAGTCCCCTTGCCGTCAGGCTAACCGTGGGAGGTTCTCGTGGTCTTCCTCTCAATGTAACGCGAATGCGGGTTAGCTCCATCAACAAGTCCTCCACGAACGCAAATTTCTCCCAATACTCGATCCAGAAGTTCCCTTGTCTTCTGGATTGGGTTCAAAATTACAAGGCTATGTAGTTGAACATTAGTAGCCGTAAACCCATAAAATTGGGTCGACTGTTCAACGACGGTTATAAAATAAAATAAAACATCGCCAAAGATGTTTCTTAAAACTTTATTTCTAAAACTACAATTTTATGTTCTCCATTTTTAGTTAACCTGAATCATGCATCAGAATCAGCCTAATCTGAATTTTATGCATAAAAACTTTTTTTCTCGGTATAGAAAATGCGATCTATCTCAGTAGCGTGCAAAGCCCTAGAGTGCTCTAAATAAGACTTTTAAGACCGGGATACCCTGGTTGGTAGGGCATTGGGCCCATGTCCAAAAGTGCATGGGATCGATCCCCGCCGGTCGAAGACTCCCCATGTAGTAAATGGTGACTGATGCATGTTAAATCTGTCACAAGTTTTCCATGTTCCCATAGCAAATCATACCTCTGGGAGTACTGATACAGGAGTTTCCTTGTCTTCTGGATAGGTTCGAAATTACAAGACTACGGAGTTGAACATTAGTAGTCGTATAGTTGGTAGTGGGTAGGCGGTTCAACGACGGATATAAAATATAAACTAACACATTTGAAGTAAATGCATCAAAATTATAAGATTACATATCAGCATGTAAAAATACGATCATTAAATTAAAAGTTATTCAGTTTTTCCGTTTTTTATTTTGTGCTCAATGTAGCAGATTGAGACATTTAATGCAATATTTCTTTAAAATTTATTTTACAAAAATAAATGTTTTAAATGTCGATTCAAATATTGTCACTATAAATATTAAGCACGAATTAAAAATGATCACCAATATAGTTTATTTATTCATTTCTTTTCCAGGTAGATCAGAAAATGAGAGATATCAAAAGGTACCGTCGCTATTGTGGAAATGTGTTTCAAGCTTCGTGTTTGCTTATAACGGTATATTTGTTCGTGTACTTTGCAGAGATGCTGATTAAGTACTTCTTTATAGAAGAATACAGATATCCATACTCATATCCTTTTTTGATTATCGTAGTGTACACAGCACTACTTCTACAATATGCTCTTGTAAGTATAACCATTACAACATTGGTGATAAATTATTTATGTGACAATAATGATGTTAAGAATGTTCTAAGTTTTAGTGCCAAGGAAAATATACAAATAGCCACCGTTTAAACACCCTTAAATGGTGTTTTGAAGCTCTTTCACCAAGAAAAATGAAAAAGCCACTGTTTAAGTGCTTAACACTGGTAGCAAAGCTAGAATTTTGAGCTATCTATGCCATCTTGTCATGAAGAATTGTCAGGGGTTAGATCGGACAGATAACTAGAATGTTTTAGAAGTCATTAAACTTTTAAAGATCGCCAATTCGGAGACATTTTTCTACCTAGTTTAAAATAATTATTCAAAACCAATGCCTTAATCTCATTTTTTCTCTCAAATTTTTATCAGCCTAAATAAGTATTGGAGTAAGTTTTTAATTATGACGTGCCACACGTGCTGTTAATTTTCTCACAACTGTGATTTTTCATCATATTGATGCTTTGCGCCGTTTTTAGAATAAGCATAGAGGGCTCTAGTTAAATATAGTTTGAACTAACAATCATAATTAACTGTCATAAACTCACACCAGAAACATTATACAATTCGTAAATATACATCATTCCATGCGATCCGACGACAAAGCTTTTGAAGAGCAGTCTGAAATTTGATGCAAATCTATAGTTTCAAACTATACGTGCCATCTTGCACTAAACAATAACTGTACTTAAAAACGCGCAATAGTTAAAGTTTTTAAAAAGTTACTAAATGTTTCTTAAAAAAAAACGAAAAAAAAAAAGAAATTGCTCTTTTTTTCATTCTCCCATTTAGAAAAGAAATATTCAAAATTTTTGAAAATTATTATGAGTCCAGACATTGCAGCTTCAAAGTAACTTTTTGTCATGATGTCGCCTTTTTCTCAATATCTCAAAAATATAATCAAATATATAATCAATCAAATATATAATCACAAAGGTTTTTTATTTCCTCATTTTAAGATTTTGCGCCATTTTTACGATTAGTTTATGTATAGAAGGCGCTAGCTGAAGATAGACAAAACCTAGCCTAATAGTCATGAATGAGTATTAAAAAATAGAAAAAATAATCTGTAAAAATACACCATAGTAACTTGGTCTCTTTAGTACACAATTTATTTCAATTTTCATTGATTTTACAGTATTTAAGTTTGGAGAAACATAATTCAAAAGATAACTACATAGCTGCCAAAATACCAAGGTTGAGAATAGTCATTTATATGCTGTTCAAATTGATTTTTCTCGAGCTTAAATGATGCAAAATCTCAAAAACAAAATTATTAAAGAACGAGCAATTGGTGCCCGTTTTATATTAAATTGAGCCACAAGCAAGCAAATACATATCACTAATTTTATCTGATGAATAATTTTTTTAAAAAAAAAACTGAATCGTAATTAAAATTGTTTTATTCTAAGATCGGAGGCGGGATTTGCACCTTGAACCAAATTAACTTGTTTCAAAACACTAGCACAAACTGTTTTAATGTTATGGGAGAAATACACTGAGACACAAATTCTTCGTTACCTTAAATGTAATATCTCAAGGGAAAAAAATGAAGCGGAAAGATATATTTGATTAGATAAAAATACCATTTTCTCCAAAAACTTATCGACGTGGTAAAAGTCAACATGTTTGAGTGCTCAAAAGAGATTAGCGCATCGCAATAGCTCTCCCAAGAGCATCCCAAGCGTTTTCAATAGGATTCAGGTCAGGGGATTTGGCTGGCCAATCCACTCGTTGAATATCCTCGCTTTCCAGATGCTCATCAACATATATGGCAACGTTACTTTTAAAAAGTAGCGAGTAAAAGTGCAAGTATTTTTAAAAAAAGTAAGGAGTAAAAAGTGCAAGTAAAAGTACTAGTACTAAGCAAAAAAAGTAACGATTTAAAAGTACATTTCTAGGAAATCGAAAATTCAAAGTAACCTAAAATTTTATTGAATAATATTCTTATGCTCTTTAAAGTTTTTGCCAAATTGTTGTCATTTATTTAATTATTTTTAATTTTGAAAGTTATGGATTTAAATTTATTTTTAAATTCGAAAGAATATTATAATATAATTTTATAATATAATCGTATAATATAATTTTAAAATCAAATATAATTTTAATATCAAACTTTTTATGGATTTGCACGAAAAAGAAATTTTATCTATTGATTTTAATTTTTGGTTTATTATTTTTATTTATTTAAATTACCATTGATTGTTTTACTCTTTAGAATTGTTTTATTCTTTAGAAACGCGTTTTAAAAGCGCAAGCATAACCAAAGCAAACACGGGGTTTCAGATAGCTTTGTGATCTTTTAGCTGGTAAAAAATAATTGAATGTGCAGTATAAGTTGACACAGAAGGTATTTAAACACGAAGTTAGCTGTGAATGCATATATATTGCACATAAATTTTATAAATTAAAAAAACATAAGTATTTTTTTTAATACGAAGCTTACCGAGTTTTAGAAAAAACTAACGATTTCATTCAATATTTGCGTTACAAATACTTGTACTTTTTCCCTAAAAAAGTAACGAAAGTACAAGTAAAAGTACTAAATTTAAAAAGTAATGAAGTACACGTAAAAGTACGTACTTTTTACTTGTACCGGCGGTACAAGTAACGAAAGTAAAAGTACTGCCATATATGCTCATCAACCATGAGAGCTCTATATGGTCGCGCATTGCGTCCATAAAATGAACTCAGGGCTAACAGCGCCTCTGAAAAGACGCACATAGGGCTCTAGGACCTCCTGCCTGTACCTCTGGGCATTCACGGAACCATTGTCAAACACATGGAGTGGTGTACGGGTATCTTGCAAGTGCGAATATATGTGCGAAAATGCTTTCCATATCTTAATTTCGTCCATAGTGTATATAGTGAATAATTTATGCTTGTGGTAATCACAGATGGATAATTTTTTTGAAAAATAAAGCAGAAATGAAGAAGTTTTGCTACCATAATTTAAATCTTTGTGTGAATTGCAGAAAATTCAAAAACGTATATATACGGGACCAACTTGAAGTGTGTTTTCCTTTTATTATTTAACATAAAGTGCGGTTTGTTTGTTTTTTCTATTTTTTTACTTATTTATCTTCAATTAAAAATTGTCTTTGCTTGACGCTTAAAATGTTTTTAACACTTGATTTAAAATTGCATCATTTCCAAGAAGTTGTAATTGTTTTGTTTTTAAATTTGTTTTTTTTTTATAGAGTTTCGTACGACCGGAGAAGTACCACGCATTCAGAGCTTTAGCAGAACGCTTTGATTTTCGTTCTAATAATATTCCATGGATGCTTATAGTGAAGACCCATATCAGAATGTGGACTCTTTCTTGCATGAGCTTCATTATTTACAAAATGGAGGAACACTATGGAGTAAAAAATGGTCTTGCTAGAAACGTTAGCTTTGCTGTCACATCTCACTGGCTTTTTGGATATGTGAATTATTTGATGAATGTAAGTACTCACCCTATTTTACAGTGAATAATAAAAAGCTGGGAATATATCAATTTAATAGTTCCTGAGAAAATTAAATGAACAGTTCCTACATATCCATTTACGGGAAGAGAATAGGAATGGGTAGATGCAGATTGTTTCAGTTACATTAAGCTTTGAGATTTATAAATAAGGCATTTCAATTATATATTCATATGATTTTAATTTACAAAAATGAAGTGGAATAAATCGATTAAGTAGTTCCTGAGAAAAGTAAATGAACAGTTCCTACATTTCCATTTACGGAAAGAGAATAGGTATGGGTGGATGTGGATTGTTTCAGTTACATTAAGCTTTGAGATTTATAAATAAGGCATTTCAATTATATATTCATATGATTTTAATTTGCAAAAATAAAGTGGAATAAATCGATTAAATAGTTTTTGATAAAATTTAATAAGCTGTTCCCAAATATACATTAGCAGAAAGAGTGGAGATGTGGTTCAAGTGGCTTATTTCAGTTGCATTTACATAGGTGGCAAATTTCTGTCCTTGATATAGAATAAGAAAAAGCGCTTGATAATTTTCAGAACTTCGATAAACGTTCTCTCAAAACTTTTAAGCAATATATCGATGCAATTAGTAGTTTTGAGTTAATCATATAAAACTACACGATTCTAGGTTGTTAGACTAACTTTATTACAGTTTAAACTGATGAAAACTGATTTGGATGACGCTGAAAAATTCTTTTAGCGTTAATTGCATAAAAACAAGGGTACTTATCAAATATCTAAAAAAAGGCAATAATAAACTATTTAAATATCCATCAAAAATGTTCACTGCAGAGTTGTATGCTTTTAACGGTGATTGTATGTAAAAGAAATGCTTATCAAAAATAGAAAAAAACGGCATCTGTAAATTCTTATGATTGCGAAATTGTATTGGCGTAATTTTGTCACAAAAAATTAATAGAAAATCTAATAGTATATCACACACTTTATACGTCAAATAGTGGTTAGGTGGTCTCTTTGTGTTTTACATTTGTTAAGAGGCCGGGATAGCCTGGTCACTAAGGCGCTGGTCCCATGTCCGAGAGTTCGTGGGCTCGAACCCCGCCGGCCGAAGACTCCCCGTGTGGTAAAGTGACTGATGCACATTAAATCTGTCGAGTCGCAAAAGTCCTCCATGTTCCCATAACAAATCAATACCTCTGGGGGTACTGGATTGGAGATCGATCGTTCTCTGATTCAGGTCAAAATTATGATCTGTGGATGAATGAATGGATGCATGAATGGGTCCACCCTATAAACGGGTGCGACGCATGGTGCGGCAGAAGTCGAATTCTTGGCCATAGATGGTGCCACTGAAGAACAAGAAACGGACACTCTGCCTTAAATTTGCTCGGTTTCACCAAGCAAGCTTGTCGGTGTGGCAAGTGACATTAGAAACAACAACAACATTTATTAAAAGATTTATTATTGCCAAACAGAGTATTCCATCATCAGTTCATTTGTGAAAATCAAATCAAAAGGATCGGAAGCATGTTTAGAATTTACTCTACTTCGGGAGTTGAGTTCGGTCTGGAAAGGAAGGGCCTAACTCGGATTATAGGTTAAATTTCTATATTTAGTTTTTTTTCTTTTTTTGTAGAGAAATTTCTGATGACACAGCATTATTCGGCAGCATAATATCAGGTAAAAGCGGTGGAACATGTAGGGGTGCCTTCATTAGAAGAGAAGAAACATAGATAAATAACTTTTAGATTTTCTATGAGATTTTCTTCAAAACTTGAAAGAAATAAAAATCTGCGATTTGTGGTTTAGAATCAATAATTTAATACTATGCAATAGTCAGCTTATAGATTTTTTTAAATTTATTTTTATTTCAGTTTAAACTGATAAAAACGCAATCGTATAACGTAAATTGCACGAAAGCAAAGATGTTTATCAAAAATTTAAAAACAGGCAAACGTATACCTTTTATCCAGCTTTCAAAAAGTACCCCTTTTACTGTTAAGTTAAATCAAAAGAGGACAAGACTCTCTTGATTCACTTTTCATATAAAACATTTCACTTATATAATATTTACAAAATTATTTCTCAGAAACTATTGAACAGATTAATATGCAGTTATTTATTTTCTCTTATAGGGGCAAAAAAAGCAATACAGTCCATCAGGTATCTTCAAGTGGGTGTCTGTAATGCCTTTATTTTTTCTGGAAGCTTACATAATATATTTGTTTTGTTCAAGTGAAGAACAACTTAAAATTGCTTTAAGGAAAAAATGGGGTTTGTATGCTTTCAGCGGCCTGCTATTTGTCATGGTAAGTACGTTATTATTATATTTTCAATAAAGCTATTTTCTGAGTACTTTTAAGCACTGTAGCAACTCATTTATAATTAGCTTATGTAATCAGCTTGCTGTTCTTATTGCTCTGTTATAAGGTAGTGTCATTTGAAATACTGCCAAATAAAATTTGTGGAATACCTCTGATCATTTTGAGTTTTATTTTAAAAAGTACAAAAACTACATAGAAAATTGCTCGAAACTTTTTACGTCATTAAGATATTCAAATAAGATCTTTTTTTCATTAATTGCCAAATGCGACTCGCTGCAAAATTATGAAGAAAAAAATTAAAAAAATTTTTATGCATGCGCAATACAAAGGAACTACTTTAAACAATACTTATATCTTGAGTAGTTTTAAGTGAGCTTTTTACAAATTTTAAAAGAAAAGTTTTGTATTTAATTTTAAATTGCTCCAAAAATTTTGCTTAATTTTTTTTAAAATTAGAGTAAAAAAACATAAGAGAAAAAAATTTGTTTTTATAAAAATGTCTGCATTTCTACAAATATTTAAATTAGGCTTACTAAATTTTATGCAGTAATTGCAAATGAAAACCAAAATAATAGTTATCAGTTATCAGTCTTATTGATTGATTTTTTGGCATAGGGTGTTTAAAAAAAACCCTATTTTCTTTCACTATTTATTGTCGGTCCCTCAAACCTCTAAGAGCTTTAAATCTTATAGATAAATTTAAAAAAAAGTCTAAGTGCCTCTTCCATTATTGTATATATATATATATATATAAAGAGCGTGCGTGTGTAAAAGAGGCGGGAGACATGATTAAGTCGAGATTTAAATAATAATTATTATTATTTTTAATGGCGGGCACTTGGGGTTTGTCCCATTGGTCACAGGAATGCCAGAGCTGCTACTCTCTTCTCGTTACCCAGTGGGCACCTGTGGCTAAGTCATGGCGGTGGAGCAGCGTCGCCCACGTCAAACAACCACAAACCCGTTTATAGGGCAGGTTACATTCATGGCTGAAAGCCCTTATATAGCAAGACGGAAAAATGCAAAAACTGGTACGAAATAAATTTATTTTTAGCATTTTTTTTTTTTTTAGAAAAGTAAAATATCTGTAAATATCAAGACTCCTTTTATAATTTTAGTCTATATATAAAACTGCTTATTTTCCGATGATAAAGTAGATATTGTTGAATAGCTTTAAAAATAATAAGTTAACTCTTCCCGAAAACTAGTTATAACTGAAGTGGTTTTACTACCAGCCATTCCTCTTTTCCGTCTTGCTTTCACCCCTGATCACATCCACACAAAGGACATAGAACACAGAGAGAGAAAGAAACATCCATGCCCTGAGCAGGACTCGAACCCGCTGCCAATGGCTCCGCAGTCAGGCACGCTAACCACTCTGCCACCTGGTCGGCTAGATTTAAATAATAACTCTTACATTATGAGTAAGTAAGAAATGTAATTAAAAAATTAAAAATTGGGTTGCAATAAACAATCTGCACCCAGGAAATTGGGTATCAGCATTTACATTGTTCAAAGCAGAAAAATAAGATAAATTTTTAAGTTTCAAGTTTCCGTTCTCATTTTACTGCAGCGATTTTCCGCATTCATAATCCGAATTCCGTATTCATAAAAATCATAACTTTTAATTAATGGTACTATCGACTTAATTTTGATTTTAATGGATTTAGTCTAGAAGCCTACATAGGAAAGAATACTTCGTTTATCGGTTAAATCGTTAATAAGTATGAAGCAAAAATCATATTTTGTACTCTTTATTTCTCTTTTAACTTAGTAAATATTAGTTCTTTTGGCTTGATTTTGTTCGATTCAGCGTTAGTTAGTTCATAATAGGCCTCACTTGCCTAGATAGCAAAATGCATAAATATTTTAGATTTAAGTACAAAATAAAAATAAAAAAACTCTGCAATATCATCGTGTTATTTTATGAATAAGCAATGGTGGAAAATTCAATGCTTTAATCACAAATTGCACAATTATAATAGTCTTAAGCCATGGTGCTCTCTACTGTTAGTATACTCAAAGCTAATCCAGACCAATTACACATTTGGGACATTAACTAGGAAAGTAACTTTATCAATGTATTTTTCTTTTAGATTTTCATCGAAGATTTGATGCCTCCCTTGAAAACTACCAGTAGCTCTGAACAAAATGGTAAACCTAGTACCAGTATTCCTGAACAAAATGACCTTGGTCCACAACCGTGCAACCAATCGAAGCAAAATGAAAACGTGAGTAAATCTGACACAAGTAAAACTGAACAAAATGGTGCCGATCCCCAGTTGTGTAGCCAAATGGTGAAAAGTGAAAATATGAGTAAACCTGGAGCCAGTAAAGCTAAACCTGGTGCCAGTAACGTTCAAGCTGGAGCCAGTAAAGCTAAACCTGGAGCCAGTAAAGTTATACCTGGAGCCAGTAAAGCTGAACCTAAAGAGAAGAGTTTACTTCTGGAGAACGATAATGAGAAAATATTGGTATGTCAACTTGCAGAAAAAGTATGTATAACAGGGGTAATTACATACCGGATTTTTGGTATCATTCTTCGGGGTCTAAAAACTAAAAGCAGGGAATGATTTTTCCGTGAATATATTCGCAGAATTCTGCTTATCTCAAAGTTTAAGCTTTAGCTAAATCGTTGACGAGACGTTTACATACCCGTGATTCTTCCGTCAATTTGATTCCTTCGGTTTGGAGGATTTCCTCCATTTTGAATGCTTGGAATTGCGCTGAAATCTAACATCACGATTCTTATTCCCGCGATTTTAATATTAAACATCGATTTTCGTATTTACCTGATTTAAAACGTATTGAGATTTGTATTCACGCGATTTAAAAATCGTGCATCGTGTTTCCTATTCATGCGCTTTAAAGACCCAATATTGCAATTCGTACTCACGCGAGTTTAAAATCCAATGTCACGATTCTTATTTACTCTTTTTTAAAACCTTGAAATCATATTGTGAAATGCATTCACGCGGTTGTATTATCAAATATCGATTTTCGTATTTATACGTGATTTAAGAACTACACATTGCTATCAGTATTTGCATGATTTAAAATTCATATCGCTATTTCTATTTTCTTGGTTTTAAAATCCAATATCGCGATTCCTATTTGCAGGATTTTAAGGTCCATAATCACATATTCTTGTAAAAAGCAGGTTTTTTCCTTAAATTAGTTACTGTAAATGTGCACTACTCTTCTTTAGTAGATAATAATTAATATAAGAAATATTTATGTTTTAAACTAGTATGAGAAATATTTATGTTTTAAACTATTTCGAACACGTTACACAATCTGTAATAAAAACACATAACAAAAATGTAATTTTTTTTTCCTACTTTGTTCTCTAATGCAAATTTTGCATTAGAGAACAAAGTAGAAACACAGTAGAACAAATTAGAGAACAAAGTTTGCATAAAGAAGTCTTTCATTGTTACGTTCGATTAGGTACGCATGTTTTATTAGATACTATAAACGTAGGGAAGAAAAATTTATAAGAGATTTTATTTATCCTTTATAGCACCACTGCTTTTTAATACTAATTTTAAGCTAAAATATTTTGGGTTCGGGATTAATTTATGAAATGCAGTTGTTGCCTTATTACCTTAAATTATTTTGATTTGAAGAAACTTTTTTTGTGGAAAGCTAGATTTTTGTTCAAAATTTACCTGCTGCAAAAAAAATTAACCATGAACTTGAATTACGGCAATTATAAATAACCAATCTTAAACATTCTGTGTTTACAGCTATAACTAACTAACTCGACTCCTATTGAACCATTATGTAATTCAATTTTGTAACCACTCTTTTATCTCTTAAGACTCTGATTAATTTTACACATGATCATACGTGTGTATTCTAACTGTTGAATGGATATTTATCTTTGCATTACATCAGCCTATGCTTAAAGCTAATTTTATTAAAATTTGTAAAGTAGTAAAATTTATCGGAGTGGTGAAACGTATTCTATTTACAAGTTATCGGCATAATCTATTTACAAAGGTAATGGTTACTTGGAAAAATACTGTAAATGTTATTTTAACGATGATATTAAAAATGTCATTTTATGGTGTCATTTTCTGTAGGGAGACTACTACATTTTGGTAGAATTTAGTTTTGTTTCAATTTAGGTGTGGGGGAGTCAGAAAGAAAAAGAGTTAGTATCGTGATAAAAATAAGATTGTTATTAATTTGAATAAAAATTAATTTGTCTTTTCTTTCTTTTTTCTTTTAGAAAAAAATTAATTTTTCTCTTCCAGAATCACATGTGTGAAGTTTTTATGGCAATATTTTTCATTACTTTGAGCTCCGTTTTGCCTTTCCCTGCATGTAAAGAGAGGTTAGAATCGAGTTTGTGGATGTATACTACTTTTTCACCAGTATTAACAATCACTCTCTGGTACATAGCTTTAAAGGTAAGCATGCGTTGTAAACGAGTATTCAAATTTACAACTTGTTTCAAAAGATAGTAACGAGTAACTATCACTTTATATTAATGAAAATTTAAATACCAATGATTAAAAAGGCATTCCCTCCTTTCACTACCTAAGATGCCTGCGACAAATTTAGTTCGTTCGCTTTGAAAAAGAAAAAAAAAAACTTCTTCCTATATGATTTTTTTTGAAGACCATTAGTATAAATATGTTTTTTTTTTTAATTCGTTAGGAAATTTTACTGAAATCATTTAAACAAAAAATTTAAAATAGATTGGGACTATATTTTTGAAAAAAATGTATTTATGCTTTAGTATAAATATGTTTAGTTACATTAGTACATGTTACAGTATTAGAGTATTACAGTACAGTATTAGAATATGTTACATTAGTATAAGTATGTTTTTTTTTTTTCGTTACGATATTTATACTTTAGTATAAATATGTTAAGTTACATTAGTACATGTTACAGTATTAGAGTATTACAGTACAGTATTAGAATATGTTACATTAGTATAAATATGTTTTTTTTTTTTTCTTTACGAAATTTTACTGAAATCATTTAAACAAAAAATTTAAAATAGATTGGGACTATATTTTCAAAAAAATTTATTTATACTTTAGTATAAATATGTTTAGTTACATTAGTACATGTAACAGTATTAGAGTATTACAGTACAGTATTAGAATATGTTACATTAGTGCAAATATGTTTTTTTTCGTTACGAAATTTTACTGAAATCATTTAAACAAAAAATTTAAATTAGATTGGGACTATATTTTTAAAAAAAATGTATTTATACTTTAACGATGGAGTTGTTTCTGTTAGTTAAACTTGGGTAGGTTGAACTGTCTTAATTCGAAATTTTAGATGTGATGTTAAAAAGATCTCGCCCTTAAAATAAAGTACAGGGTGTCTATAAAAGAACTCCGGGGTTTTAAAAATTCATATCTCACTAACTATAAAAGATAGCAAAATTTAGTCGATTTTTCTGAAAAGAGCAGCTCAAAAAGTTTTACTCATACTAATTGGGAATGTTTGTATCAACTGTTGGCGGCGCTGCAGGGCGTTGACCTTGAAATGACGTCGCGAAATTTGAAATGATGGCGACTCCGCAACAAAAGGCTCAATGTGTTATTTGGCTCATAGAAACGAAGTCTTTAGTTATCGTACAAAGAAACTTTCGACGTAACTATGGTGTTAACCCGCCTTCTGACAAAACCATTCGTCAATGGTTCAGTGCATTTAAGGAAACAGGAAGTGTTTTGAATTAAAAGTCGCCGGGTAGGCCGAGTGTATCTCAAGAGAAAGTGGACAGAATCCGAGCTTCATGCCTTCGAAGCCCTAAGAAATCGTTGACAAGATGCAGCCTGGAGTTGGGGTTACCAAGATCTCAGGGAACGAATAGTCAATTGTGTGGCAACCGTCCCCCCAGACATGCTCGCCAGGACATGGGAAGAGGTAGAATACCGTTTAGACGTCTGCCGTGCCACTAACGGGGCTCATATAGAACTTTACTAAGTGTTAAAAAAAACTTGAAAATGTAAGCTTTTCAGTCATGTATAAAACATGTATGTATGTTTTTTATTTCATTAAAATATTTTGCCTCAAAACCCCGGAGTTCTTTTATAGACACCCTGTATTAGAAGTGCCAGAAGCTGCTTCCAATCCAGGGACTTCGAACAACCCGCTCTTCTCTTTAGCATTTTCATTAAAAAATAAAAGTCTGATTTCTTGACTTTTTTTTTCAAGCTTAGGTAGCAAATATTAAAAGAAATGAAAGTTTGCATTATAATTGCGACTACAGCCAAAAGGAACATCTTTTGAGAAAAAAAGTGAACCGTTTAAGTCTGCTGGGTTGGAAATTAGCACGTCCGGAAAGGGTTAAAAGTATGAATAATAAAGTGTGTTTTAATTTAATGAGAAAAAAATTTAGCAGTATTCTTAAAGATTGAATTATGGTGGTAATCTTTTTTTTATTTATCTCATCTGTTTAAGACAATGATTTAAATTAATTTTTTTTTCTCTTTTTCCATCGAATTATCATAAGATTTTACTGTTACTTTGATAAGTCCAGTTTGTTTTAATTAATTAAATTTTTTCATTTACAGAAAGCCTTGAACCATGTAGTCGATGTACAACCTGATCTCTTCATGCAGCTTTCATGTGTCACTTATTTACATTTAGCTCGAGATGAATTTATCGATACATATGACCTTCCTATCCTTGTGACAACTGCTATTTTATTTTTCCTCTTTCTAATATGGGTAAGAATAAATTTCTATACCATTGATTCGATACTCTGTAGCAAGTTAAGAGAAAACAATTGCGTTATAGGATTCAATAAATCATCTGCGACTGCTTATAGTTCCGTTTAATTTAGTTATTAAATTATATAAATATGCTTTCGAAACAATATAAAAGCTTTTAAAAGTTAAATTCGTGGGACAGAAATTTAATTCGCACTATCTATTACGATACCGAAGAGCCATTACATTATGACCTCCCTGCTAATAACATGTAGGACCACCTTTAGCCCTCAAAACTGCTAGCCTCTCCAAGGCATTGATTTCACAAGGTGCTGATAGGTAGTCTGAGGTATCTGGTACTAAGCGCTCACCAACTGGTCCTGCAATACCCTCACATTGCGAGGGAGCAGCGTGGCAGCACGAATTTGGTTTTCCAAGTAGGACCACAAATGCTCTATTGGATTAAGGTCAGGTGAATTTGGGGGCCAAGACATGACTTGAAAGTCACTGGAATGGTCCTCGAACCAATCCATGATGATTCGACCCTTATGACATGGTGCATTATCCTGTTGGTAGTCACCCTACCCCGCAGGAAAAACTGTTGCCATGAATGGGTGAACTATGTTCAAGTAGCTTACGGACATCAGGAATTGTTTTATGAGGATTATGGGTCCTAGTGTGCCCCATGAAAATATTGTTCCTGGGCGAGAAACCATGAAAACCTGGGCGAGCCAATTGTTATGGATGGAGGGTGGTCTTAATGTAATGGCTCTTCGGTGTATATCATGGAATTATTGAAAAAGGGTTAGAGTTTCGCAGTCTTAGTGGAATCCTAGCGACATATTTCGGTAGATAAGGACATTTGCTCTTGAAAAAGAAACAAGTATATGCCGTTGCAATAGCATTAGATATGATTGGACTACAAACAATGGTGCATCGTACGTTGACATGCTCTTAACAAATCAAATGCGAGATAAATTTTCTTTTATTTCGCTTTAAAAGAGAATTGTCAGCAAGAAACAATATTTATTATTCTTTCATCACCAGTTTCTTTAAATGCGAGCAGAAAGATGTATATTTGTTATGATTTTTATACATTATTTTTATTAATTCTTATTAAAAACAATGGTTTTTATTCAATAAGTTTCATTTTCTCAATTTCACAAGAGCAAGCAAACAAAAACGTCAATGTCGTTTCAAGAGTTGGCGATGTTGATATAAGTTCGCGCTAGCAGCTTAGTATCTATTTGGCGTGATCTTAGATGCAAACAGGCTCTTTCCATAAGGATAATGGTTTTTTCATGCCTTGCAACAGAGTATAGATAATTTATTGCAAAAATTACCAGTTTATTTTTCCAGGATCGATTTTACGTGACGCGTGTTTTTAACCACATAGCTAATCGTTATTTATTTTTCTGCTTTCCAGGGTTGCTTCGGAGAGGGGGTTTCGAATAACGGAAAAAGTACCCCTGTGGAAAAATTGTTGAAAAAAAGAATCAGAAAAAAACAACTAATTAAATTTAAGATAAATATAACAATCGATTTTACTCAGATCCTTGAACCAGAATTTAATGAAATTTAATTCAGTCATAATTAGCTTAAAAAAATTAATTATGTAGCGAAGTCTTATTTAAAATTGACTGAATGAAACTTTCACTATAGTATTGTTATAAATAGTTTATCTATTAGCAATAGTCTCAAAGTGGTTAAATCTTTTGAAAGCGTTAACCTGCTGAAGAGTTCTGATTCACTTGTTAAATAAAGAATTTCTATCCTTAATCTAAAATAAATCCTTAAGCATTAATTTTCTTAGAAAAATATTTAAATGAACTCGAATAATGATTTCATTACATTAAATTCGGGAGAAACGCCCCAAATCGGATCTGTCGTTATATATATGTAATAATTGATGAGGTACTTTTTCTTTCCAATGCTCTTTTTTCCGTCTACCATAGGATCCGAGAGGATTTTAGAGTGTAGGAAAGAAAAGGGTAATATGCTGAAGAATGTGCTGTAAATTATTCGTGGGTCCTAAAAATACGAACTCGAAAGACGCTCATGTTCTCGGTCATATCTTAAAATATGGTTTCTCTCTTATGATTATTAACTACATTCTGACGATAAAATTTTTTATACGTACCAAAGCAATACGTTCAGTGGCAAGGTTACCCCTGCCTAACCCCTCCAACATTTCAAGTTTATTGAACGATTCTAACAAATACTGAATTTCTTGTTGTTGTTTCTAATGCTACTTGCCATACGGGGAAGCCTGTTTGGTCAAAACCGTGCAAATTTAATGCAGAGTGTGCGTTTCTTGTTTTTCAGTGGCGCCATCTATGGCCAAGAATTCGACTTCTGCCACACCATGTGTCACACCCGTTTATAGGGCTCGGAGATCGTTATACTGCCTCGATAAACGGGTCGTTAAATAACGACCCGCTTATAGAGAACGATCTATCTCCAATTCAGTACCCCCAGAGGTTTTTATTTGTTATGGGAACACGGAGGACTTTTGCGACTCGACAGATTTAACGTGCATCAGTCACTTTACAACACGGGGAGACTACAGCCAGCGGGGTTCGATTCCTCGAACTCTCAGACATGGGCCCAGGTCCCTACCAACCTAAAGTAACACCTCCTAGAAATAAGCAGGCCTCAGCACGGGTTACCATAAATAAGACAGTCTATCCTTTAGTAATCCAAACGTAATGACATATTTCGTATTGCTACTGCGCAGCTTACCCCGAGCGTAATGACATCTTTCTTGTTTTCCATCTACTGCGCAGTTTAACTTCCTTACATCGGACTACTTCGTGCTGAGACCTTCCTTCTTCTAGGAGGTGTTGGTGAAGGCCTCTTCTAGAAAATCTTGGTATTAAAATATTTTGAGTAGTTAGTAAAATATCAGTACAGTATTTGTCATATTTCACTTTCAGGTTATCTACAGAATTTATGCAAGTCTTAAGCAATGCATTACAGATATGAAGGAAAAATTATCAGACATAAAGACTGAAAAATCGAATATTGAAAAAGGAGGCGTAAGTAGCAAAAAAGATTCGTTAAAAGTGAAATATTGAAAATGTCTTTTTTTAAAATTACATTTATTGTAGTGGTTGTTTTTGTGAATGAACATTAACATTTATCCTACATTCCATTTTGTTTTAATTATTATTTCTAGAAAGCAAATCAGGAAAATGATAAATCTGCTTCAGCTGTGGACCGCAGTAAAACTGCTCAAGAAGATCTTTGCGTAAGTACGAGAACCAAGATCCGTATAGTTAAAGCTAAGCCACAACAAGAAAGTAGGATAATTATTGAATCTAGTGAAAGTAATGTCCTTAAAAAAGATAGTCCCAAACGCAGTACTGCCAAGCCAAAAACGTGCCAAAATGACGGTGGATTGATAATGGCTATTGACCACGTTGTTGATCCAAGCGTTAAAGATACAGTTTGTAAACCAGATTGCGAAATTTCAGTTGATGAATACGTACCAACGGAGCGTGATAATTTACTAAATGAAAATCTGAAAAGTAATGACAACGAAGAAGAAAATTGCTTTGTTATTATAGAGGATTTCGATTGTTCTTCAGGTGGTAAGGTAAATGGTAAAGAATGTTAAGTTTGCGGTTCTTAGAGAAAACATTTGCTTGTAGTTATTCATGTTTTAAAACATAAATTTTGGATTTTAATACTTCAAACAAAGAAAAAGATTGTTATCTTACAAAGTCAGTAATAAATCAAATTCAATTGCTTCAATTCAAATTGAATTCGCCAAATTGGTGGCCAAACGACTATATTTTTATAATAAAGCATAATACCTTTGTTAATTTTGATGAAATAAAAAAAAATCATTAATGTACGCTTCCACCAAACATTTAATTTCAATAGCATTGATGCAAGGTCAATAAACTTTTGAGATAAATAATGAGATAAAATGTATTTTGCAGTATTATTCAACTTTTACAGTAAATTATAAGGAAAATTCGATCAAATTTTGGTATATGGCCATTATAGCTTTCTTCTGATACGCTATGGCCGGTTTTCTGTAATATCTCATCCAATTTTGAAGCAACCCACTTGGTTTGACGAGATGATACAGGGGTTAGTGCATTAGCTTGTTAAAATATTTCCCCCGCTTCTAATTCTGACGATAACCTGATGTTACTTAACTCATTACTACTATAAATGTTTGTGTTAAATATAGATGTCCCATGTGAAATTTATGTAATTACGGGATTTAAGTTATACGAAGTATATTATGAATACTATTTTCAAAATCAAACTTTCCATTATATTGATCCATCTTTTTGATCTGGTGCATTTATGAAAATTAATGCTTTAATTGAGACTGATCATCTATGTCATGTATCCATGTGAATATCCCATGTGATTGATATCCCATGTGAAATTTATGTGATTACGGGATTCAAGTAATACAAAGTATGTTATGAATACTATTTTCAAAATCAAACTTTTCATTATATCAATGCATCTTTTTGATCTGGTGCATTTATGAAAATTAATGTTTTAATTGAGACTAATCATCTGTGTCATTTAAACTACTTAGTTTGTTAATATGTTTTTGTTTGTCAATGGTGTTTGTATTTGTTTGTGAATAAAAAACTAAATCATTATCTGCTTTCTTTTTATTTCACATCTGTGTCTGCAAAGAGGTACAGTGCGTGATAGAAAAACAAAACGAATTACCCTATCTTATCATTAGATCAATAATTTAATTTTTTAACCGTTTTTTTTATTTCCTATGAGCTGCACAATCAGTCTTCCCGATGAGCAGACCTCGTGCGTTCTCCAGAAGTGGTATCCATTCTTTCAGAACCACCACAATGGGTGAGATACCGTTGGCCATGTTAATTTGGACGTTTCTGCCACACTAGATGGCAGCACCGAGACTCTATTCGGATGCTAAAGTGCACTAGGAATAATTTAATTTAGCCGGAAATGCCAAGAGCCAATAAGGCACTCCAGGGATCTTTTACATGCCGCTTAATCATACGACATGGCCGCTGAGGATTTTTCTGCATCCGGAAAATCCGGTGTCTGGGCCGGAGATCGAACCCGCAGACTTGGGCTCAGAATCCCGACGACAAACCAACTGCGCCACCCAGCCACTTTTTTTTATTAACCCAAATAATCGAATTTTCACGCATTAAGTCTCAATCTTACTGGTTCGAAGAGATGACCTTAAAAATACTAATTATTTAGCGAAAACGATATTTTAAGTAACGAAATCAGACACTAAATTTCACAAAAAGACACTTCGGATTTTTGACCTTAAAATACATAAAATAGCTGCAATCTTAGAGATATAGTCCCAGTAGTTTGGTCGTGAAAATGGTCGAAATTTTGAACCACTTATTCTTAATATTGCTTTTTGCGTATGAGTCGTCTTATGTCGTATATCGAGAAATTTTAAGTCATTAAAAATTATTTTACACGCAATTATAAAATTAGCATGAAATTATCCAAACATCATTCCATGCAACAAAAAAAAAAAAAGATCATTTTTAATGTAAATTTTTTTAAATTGTTTCATTTAAAAAAAAACAAGTTAAAAAATTTTAAATTTTAACGTATACAAATTTTAATATAATTTTAAAGAATGTAAATTTATTGGGCGAAATATAAATTTAAAACAAAATCTGTCAAATAATTTCTGAGAAATCTAATTTTAAATATCTGATTTTCTTGTAAACCTAGCCGAACTATTAGGACCATATTTCCCAGATTGTGACCAGCCCTTATATTTTGAAATTAAAAAATCAAATTCATCGAAAAAAAGGTATGTTTACTCAGAAAAAGTAAGTTGCGTGTAAAATGACATCTGAACTTAATAACTAGATCGATTAATTATTAAATTAAAAGTTACTCAGGGCGTTCCGTTTTTTTTCTCTCCCTACATATTAAATTAAATAAGATTTGATGATTTAGTGATTAGATTTCGGCATATTGCTATGTTTGCTACAACGTGAAAAACATAAAATTAGTTGCTAAGTTTCTTCAAAGAAATTTAAATCTAGCTACCAACTTCAGTATTGCAAAAAGACAAGTATTTTCAATGTGTTTTCTCTGCTTTTGTATTTTTTTAATCGAAATTTGCTACTATCACTATTGCTACAGCTTAATTTTGCTACTACTAAAAAAAAAAATTGAATCGTAGCATTACTGTACTATCATGCATTCTCAAATTCTGGGAATTAAAAGGCTTCTTCGCTCGCCATTATGGATTTTTGGTGAAATTTTCGTTTATTTTTTCTTTTTGTACTTGAAGGTATTGTATATTTTGGCACCACAATACCTTTCAAAAATGGTGAAAATAAAGGTCGCGTTATTATATCAGAAAAAATAACTTAATAATTTTGAGAAATTCTACGAAATTTTCCTGAAAACCTTTTACGCAAATTAAAAAACAGACCAGCGTATATCTTTTGAAAGCTGCGGATTCCAAAACTGTATTATTATAATTTTGTCAGAAAAAAAGCAAAAGAGAATCTTAAATTACCACGTGCTTTATATCCCAAGCTCCGATTAGGTAAGAGCCTCGTATTTTATCGCCTGCACTGCCGAATAATTTAAACATCCACTTTCAGTTTATTTGCAAAAATTAAATGAGGAGGATTAAAAGTATACTTAGGATTTTCAACACTTGAGTTTAGTTGAGAGAAGAAGGGCCTCTTAAACAAAAAGTATTCCCTTTAATTTTTGCTGGTGATTTTATAAGTTACGAAATCAGATGCAAGAACGTATGAGAAAAATAATGAAAAAAAATTATAAAAGTATTCTTATTAATTTTTGCAGATGATTTTATAAGTTGCGAAATCAGATGTAAAAACGTACGAGAATAATAATGAAAAAAAATTAAAAAATTATTCTCATTAATTTTTGCAGGTGATTTTATAAGCTACGAAATCAGATGCAAGAGCGTACGAGAATAATAATGAAAAAAATTCGAAAAGTATTCTCATTAATTTTTGCAGGTGATTTTATAAGTTACGAAATCAGATGCAAGAGCGTACGAGAATAATAATGAAAAGAATTAAAAAAGTATTCTCATTAATTTTTGCAGGTGATTTTATAAGTTGCGAAATCAGATGCAAGAACGCACGAAATTATTTGACTTTTCGGCCCTTAAGGTATGCTGGGTTGTTCTAGAAAAGAAAAAGTTGGCTTAATCATTTAACATTGCTTTTCGAAGCTTTTCGCCATAAACAATAAAAACAAACAAACCTTGTTCTAGAGAAAAAATTTTAAGTCATGCACATCAAGCCGTGGTGGCTCAGGTGACAGATCATTCTCCCAATTAGGTGGACTATGTAGGTTTGAATCCCAGCCATGACTGGCTAATACGAATTCCACACCCGGCTTGCATCGACCGCAGTGCTGACTTAAATTATCCTCAGCAGTAGACTGATATTGGGTTAGAGTCCCCTTGCTATCAGACTAACTGTCGGAGGTTTTCATGATTTTCCTCTATATGTAACGCAAATTCGGGCTCGTTTCACAAAAAAGTCCTCCACGAAGGTAAAGTTCCTCAACTACTTGATCAAGGAGTTCCCTTGTATTATGGATTAGGTCCAAAATTACACGACTATGGAGTTGAACATTAGTAGTCGTAAGCTCAAAATTAGGTCAGCATAAGAGGGTTTAGCATAATTGGGTTATGCATGAAGTTATAAAAAATTAAAAACCATGTACATGATGTTACCGTACAGAATTCGGAAAGCTTTAGAAAACAAAAATAATTAAATAGTAAGTAATTAAACTCTTTTTTTCAAAAAATCTCTAATTTAGCTAGATTGAAGGACGAAGTTATTCATTTTATGAAGAAGAATGGCTTTATTAGGATAACAGACGCTGACAAGAATGTGATTAATCATATAGCGATCGCTTTGAAATCATATTTCTTATCAGTGATGTATAGGAATTTTGAGGTTTCAATCATAAGTATCAACAGGACTTCTTTAATTCAGTGCCAAGAGGAGGTATAACGTATGTCTTTAGTAAGTTTGATGGTTTGATCATTAAGAGGACACTATTCCATTGGTGAAACTTTTCATTGCAAATTCTCTTATCTTTAAATTCTTACGCAATAGGGAAGTTCTCTTTCTATAATTTGTTTGCGATTTGATATTTAAAATTTTTTTATACAGCAATTGAAACTTCATGTCTTACTCTAGGCTTACCTGTACTCACTTTTTTTCATATTTTAAATTAGTTATGGAGGTGGAACTAAATTTCCGATGAAAAGCTTTCTTGCACCATACACCCCCCATAAGTATAGCAACATTCCAACGTGATAGAGCAATATTTTTACACTCCGCATTTTTACATTGTTTAGGAGAGAACTTTTAAGAGTATGTTAGGTCCTAAACAGTAGAATATCCATATTAGAAATACGATGCTTTTGCGTATATTATGCCGCTAACTTATAGAATCTACTTAAAGTTCTATCTAGAAATAATACTTAAAGTTCTATCTAGAATTAATACTATACCTCTGTGTGTACTGGATTGGAGATCGATCGTTCTCTGATTCAGGTCAAAATTACGATCTGTGGATGAATGAATGGGTTCACCTTATAAACAGGTGTGACGTATGATGTGGCAGAAGTCGAATTCTTGGCCATAGATGGCGCTACTGAAAAACAAGAATCGCACACTCTGCCTTAAATTTGATCGGTTTCACCAAGCAGCCTTGCCCGTGTGGCAAGTGGCATTAGAACCATCCAACCAGAAATAATACTTAGAAAAATATGAGGCAAAAATAGTCTCTTTCGCATAAAGTATGGCTTATTATCATATTTCTATATAAACTACAGTTTTCTTACGAATCCCACCTCGATACAGCGTCCCTCATTATAACGGATATTTCATAAAGTCATATTTACTATTCCTAAAATGAAATGATGTTTTTTAACGCCCATTTGAGCTACCATTCATTTCATTTTGGCGACAAAAATTTCGTAACTAAATTTAGTAAAGGTATCAAAGAATTATTTTAGCTCACTATTTCTCTCGATGCTACTACCCATTAAATGTGAAGCTTGTTCATTTCCCTTTGAATGAATAAATTCCCAGACTTTTATCATAAATGGGCGTAAAGTTATCTAAGGTCAAAAAGTTAGTGCAAATGGGGATTACTTCATATTGATAATCAGTAGTGTATGTTGCACCATCGTAGTGAAATCAGCATGAAGTCCGGTATGCATTCATTGGGTTTAAAGAAGTCACTCTCAAACTTTATAAATTCATTTTTAAAAACAATAAATAAAACAGTCATACATTCAGTTCCTTTTTTTTTTTTTGGCAAAATTTAGTCCCATTAGGTAGTTTATTTTCTAATAAACATTTTGCCCAAGCAAAGTATGACTTTTAAGCTAATAGAATATGATAAAGTTGAATATGTTTCCGGTAGTATAAGAACAAAATTTTTTATCCGAACCGAATCGTTTTGGTGGTGATTATTGTTAAAATCAGCAACATTTTACATAATTAATCAATTTATTACCATGCTGTTTGGTAGTAAATGTGGTAAAATTTGGTAATTTGAACATGTCAGTAAAACAATACAATATTGAGTTAAATTTTCCTGCGTGGTAATATAAACAACAATTTTTTTAACTAAAATTTTTACTAAACAGCTAACATACGAACGAAAAATTACCATATAAATGGTTTAAATACATACCGCATATTTTGGTTTTATAACCAGAAATAAATTTTTTCTCAACCGGAAAAGTCATTAATCATAAAAGTACGGTAATTTTACCTGGATTTTTTTACTCAGTACAGTTATCTGATATTTGTTAATAACTGCCCGAATCAGCATATTTTTTATAATTTTTCCCACCGATATTGTTTTAAAGGGTGCTTTTATGTATGAAATTAAAAAAAGTATTATTATTTTTTATGTTGTAGTTATCTAGTCTATCATTAAAGTATTGTTTTTTTGAAAATGTGTCTAAATATTTAAAGTTATGAATAAATGCTTACTGTATTTTCATTTTTATTTTTGAGCTCTCTTATGATATAACAATAATAAATAGCATAAAGATTTTTTTTTTAATTGAGATTATTCCATGTAACAATTGTTTTTCAATAAAAGCTAAATATTTATTATTATTATATTAAATTAGTGTCTAGTAAGATTGGATAGAAATATAAGTAAGATAGTTTAAAAATATGGCCTATTGAAAATTAAAACACAAACACTATTTGACCGATTTCGTTCATACTTTATGTTTGGTCATTTACACAGTTTAAAATAATGTAAAAATTTGCAAACCTAACAGTTTAATTTTTTTAAAGCTCTTTTTAAATAAAATAATAAACTAGTAATGTATACAAATTATTTTTTACATGCAATTGTTTTTAGATGAATGAATTTCATAATTCTGTTCAAAATTTTTTTGACTCGTTTAAAAAGTGAAAATCATATAAGCAAGAAAATAAAATTCATATCATTCACCTTTCAATTATTGATCTTTTGAGGGAAAAAGCATAATTGTTATGTTGTTCTAAGTAACTCTCCCAGAATAGTTAATTTTTAGAAACATTATAAACCTCATTTATGAAGCATTCTACTATCACCATTTTTACTTAATATTAGTTTAGATAAAAAATCATAATTCAATGTACCCATTTTTGGGTCTTAACGTGCAATGTAAAGACACAGAGCAACATTTGGCTGGCTACCCCTTTCAAATTTCTGCGACCATGGACCAGTATGGTAACCATTGATATTTTATAAATGAGCAGATGCGCACATGGTTCACGCTATTTTATTGGTGAACATCTGCGCACTAACTATTTTCTTATCAGTACAAACCAGATTTTCTTTCTATTATTGTTATAATACAGTGGAAACCCCATGTTCCTTTCCTTTTGTTGTTGATCTCATTTCACACTACAGGTGCAATCAAAGCATATCTTAGCCCGTGGATGAAGAAGACCATTTTCCTTCAAGATATTTGGAGTTATTATTTTAATATTAGATTGTTGATAAAGATAAACAGAAAATTATTGAACTTACAAAGATGGAAAAAAGCACGACTGTTGTAGATAATCAAGAACAACATAAAAAGGTAAGTTTGTGCATTTTTACTACACTTGTTTAAGTATAATTGAGTATTAATAGAAATTATTTGTTAAAAAATATATTTTTGTGTTTTGTGAAACTATGATTTATTTAGATGTTCGTTAAATATGTTATGTATTTGTAACTGTGGCAAAATGTTTTTCAATTTATGTTTTTTAAAATGGAACAATCATCTTCCTCTTTTCTTTCCTTGATTTTTCTTTCTTTCTCCTTTTTTTTATAGTTATATTGCTGCTTGTAAATGCAATTATTCATTATATTTTTTGTCCGTGGAATACTCATGTCCTTATGATGAAGTATTAATAGTTTTAAAAGAAAAACTCAATTCAATTTATCAAGTACTTACTTTTTTTTTGAAGTGTGAAATGACCTAGTTAACATTGTATCTAGTTGAGAAAAGGATATTTTTTCCCCGTTTAATTATAAAATAATTTTTGATATGTAAAATAATGAATTTTCTTATCTTCGTTGTAAGATTGTGAGATAGGACTCTCTCTTTTGAAAAATATGCTTAAACATGTCTCAACAAGCGAATTCATTGTCAAAAAAATATTTAGTTAACATTGTATTTAGTTCAGAAAAAGATATTTTTTCAGTTTTATTATAAAATATTTTGTGAAATGTAAAATAATGAATTTTTTTATCCTTGGGTATGATGTGAAATAGAGGTTTTTTATTTTATTAAAATGAACAAAAAATTTAAAACATGCATCAACGTGTAAATCTATTGTAAATAAATAGTAATAATATTCAGTTAAAAAAATTTTTTTTTTTTCAGTTTAATTATGAACTGTCTTTTAAGTGTAAAATAATCTATTGATCCTCGGTGTGATGAAATGTGAGATAGGACTTTCTTTTCTTAAACAAACGTTTTAACATGTCGCAACAGGGC
Organism: Parasteatoda tepidariorum; assembly: GCF_043381705.1. NCBI lineage: Eukaryota > Metazoa > Arthropoda > Arachnida > Araneae > Theridiidae > Parasteatoda > Parasteatoda tepidariorum. The sequence continues at coordinate 39,132,566 of NC_092212.1, read as the reverse complement.
AATCCATTCTAAATAGAGTATTTAGTTAATAGAGTATTAGTTTGCATTTAGTTTATTTTTAGTTAAAAAAAAAAGAATTTTTTTTTAATTTAATGGAAAAATATTTTTTGAGATGTAAAATAATGAATTTTTTTTATCCTCGGATAGAGCTTTTTTTTTATTTTATTAAAATAAACAAAAAATTTAAAGCATGTATGTGTAAATCTATTGTAAATAAATATCAATGGTATTATTCAGTCATAAGTGGAATATTTTTTTTCCAGTTGAATTTTGTATACTGTTTTATGAGGTGTAAAATATTCAATGGTTAATCCTCGTGCTATGATAATATGTGAGACGAGTCTTTCTTTGCTGAAACAAACGTTTAAGCAAGTCTCAACAAGCAAATCCATTGCAAATAAAGTATTTAATTAATTTAGTTAACAAAAGGATATTTTTTCAGCTTAATTGCAAAACAATTTTGGAGATTAAAATAATGATTTTTTTTATCCTCGCAGCAAGATGTGAGATAGATCAATCTTTTATGGATAGATGTGGCAAGAGTGAGATAGATTTCTCAGGACTTGGAAAGGAACGTATCATCGTGCAAATGTATCGCAAATAAATATTAATAGCATTACTTGAGTAAGAAATGGATAAATATTTTTTTAGTTTAATTATAACGTATTTTTTGAGGTGTGAAATAATTTATTGTTTATCCTCGTGACATGATATGAAGTAAGGCTTTCTTTAATAAAGCAAACTTAAAGCGTGTCTCATCTATGAAATTATTAGGACTTAGTTTTAATAATATTATTCTGTTCCTTTCTTTTTTAGTTTAATCATAAACTATTTTTGGTTTCTGTAAAAATATTGTGGTGCTATGTCTATCCGTTTCTGCAATTGTTTTCCCCCCCTTACACGTATTTCGAAAACGCAGTACAAAATATAAAAGTATTTACTCACTGAATGTTTCTATCCTATATGACTTTTAAATATTCGCATTCAGAATATTATCGAAATTTTTAAAAACAGATAGAGTATGGTACAATTTGCTTTATAGACAGACATAATAATGATAATTAATAAAAGAAGAATGCGACTGGAAATTAATTTTGATTTGACGGATTATATCAGTTTGATAATAATATTAAAGGCAATTCTGTACGCAAAAATTAGCCGTATTTTTCATATTTATAATTCAGAAGATTGCTTTCAAATAGACCCAGAAAAATCTGTTTTGTCGTAGTTAAACGTTTTTTTAGGAATGATTGGTGTGCTCGGTAAATTTGGGGCAATTCAATAACGATAGACACAGCAAATCTTTTTAATTTTTAATAATAACTATCATTAAACATATTTTTTATTATTTCAACCATGTTCCAAAAGTAAATGAGCACCCAGTCAGGAAGTACCCCTATCGGCGTTCATATTTCCCGCCATGAATTGCTATGCAATTCTCAATTCTGATAAGCGCCACATTTCTTTTCAGCATGCAACTTCTGTGTTAAATTACCTAGTGTATAAAAGGGGATCATAAACGAACGCCGGCATTTACGTAATGAAAACCTTCATTTACAGTTAATATTTCTTTCATTTTTTCAGATAAAAATAGGGAAAGAACATATCAAATGGATACCTGGTTTTGACTTTGATTCTATCTTGCCAGTTATATCAGTCAGCTTTTTAATACTTGCATGCTTTGCTGTTGTCCAACATTCATATATGCATCCATCTAATGCTGAGTATGGCACCATTTCTGTTCTTGCATTGATTTTGTGTGGCGTAATGCTGATAACAGTTTTAATGTGTGTAAGTATCTTTGTAAACTAATATCTTCCTTAAAGAAATCCTAAGGATAGTTAACTTATTACTAATCTTTAACACGTTGAATGCCACGCTAATTTTACATGGCTTGCTCGTCAAACCTCAAGGTAAAAAACTACAAACTAAACTTGCAAATATAGACAGAGTTTGCTAGTTTATAAGAGGTTGAGCATGACATATCTGAAAAAAGTGGTGAATTATATATTTAAAAATAGTGGTGGATAAAAATCTGCTAAATTCAATTTATTAAACCAAGAATCACAATAATTAGGTAAATTTTGAATAAATTTTCTGCAATTCCAAAAAAGAATGTAAATTTTATAGTTCTATATCATGTCATACGCTGTCAGCCAGCTGCTTTTCGCGGCCTATGTGAAAGGTCAGAGTCAGCCACCGGTGGTTGACGCGGCCTAAATGTAATTTCAGTGTCAGCCACCGGTAGTTGACGCAGCCTAAATGTCATTTCAGTGTCAGCCGCTGATGGCTGACGTGACGCTCAACGTGTTAAAGGTTGATAGGTTTAAAATAATACTTTTTATGACTGGCTGTTCTTCGAAGATTAATTTATCATACGATATAAAACTGTTTAAAGAATAATACGCTATATTTTTATAACTGTTGAAAGATCTTAATAATCATTCATAAGTGGATCAAAATACAGAGCCCTCAACTTCCTCAATGCCCCCCCCCCCCCCNTGCCCCCCCCCAATGACGCATTGAGGACATAAAATATTTTCATTGGTAGAAAGATAACTGGTTAGAGTCCTCTTGCCGTCAGACAAACTGTAAGAGGTTTTCGTGCTTTTCCACTCCATGTAACGGAAATGCAACGGTCTCATTTGTTTAATTCCTCTTGATTTCACTGCTGCTTAGCACATTTTTCCATTTGGATGTATTATTATTACTAATTCTAATTGCTTTAATATTTCGAATTCTTTTCTTAACGAAAATGCGGGTTAGTTCCATCAAAAAGCCCTGCACGTAGGTAAATTTCTTCCAATAATTGACCCAAGAGTTCCTTTGTTTTCTGAATTGGGTTCGAAATTACAAGGCTACGGATTTGAACATTTACAGTCGTAAACTTAGAATTGGATCTGCTGCTCAACGCAGGTTATAAAGTAAAACAGTTATTCATATGTATAAGTTCAAATTTCGCCAAACTCTAACCAGCGTTCTCTACACTACTTATGAAAATGGACCGAAAAGTCTAAATTAAGAAAAACCATAGTTTTTGATTATAAAAAGTTTGTAAGTTTTATTACTTGAAAAGTTACTCCAACTTGGGCTCAGGAAAACATATTATTTCAAAACATATTGATTTTAGTTCAAACATATTAATTAATGTATTAAATAATATATAATCGTTTTATTTTTACGAAAAATGTAATCTATGAATTCACTTAGAAAAGTAGTCTTTAAAAGAAAGTCATCGTGGTGTCCCGTTTTTTTCTCCTTATTGTTTCAAAACATATTAAATTTAGTTCAAAGCATACTAATCAAGGTAATTTTTTTTTACTATTTATTATGTGATCCTTATTTTCATCGTAATAGGCTATAAAAACGAGCATATTATTTCGATCGAAAATTAAAAATTTCATCTTTATTATTATATAAAACATTCTACTTTTAATCAAAATAATACTTTTGTGAATGTTTAACGTATATGTTAAATTTTTTTGAATTTTTTTTTAGCTTTTAATACCTAATATCTTCTTGGAATGGAGTGTTGCCTCATTTGTTAACATTATAACAGAATGCTTTTTAATAATTGCATTTTTTGCCTTGGGCCAAGTGTATGCCACTTACTCATCTACTTCTGAATTTGAACTTGATTTATTACCGATTCTTGCAGTACTTTCCTGTGCCTTGTTCCTATTAATTCTTGTCGTAAGTATGAGTAGCTCTAAACATTTATTTTAGTTTAATTTAAACTTAATTACTGTGTAAGATATATAATTTTATTGCTATAGTTGGTATTGAGTAAATGTACTGCAAAATGTATGTAAGCATGTTGAAGAAAAGTAACTTTATTATAAGTAACAATCAAAAATGAAGGCAATCTACACAATATTGAGTGCAAATATTATGTATATAAATTTAAATGTAAGTCTATCATTCTAGATATAAAATATGAAGTGTGCAATGCATAATAGTAATTTAAGCATTTATTATAGGCACATTCATTCGTAATGAATGTTATTATTAATGAATGTCCTTAATAATAAATATTCTTAAATATTTAATAAACTTACCTCAAAGAACTAAATTTCTAGTTTTATTTCAAACGTAAATATATAATTCAATTTCAGTGTGCAACATGCGCGTATAATAATAATATAATCACTTCCTAAAGGTTCATTCTTTAGCAAAGAATATTCTTATAAATGAAGATTAATAATAATAATTTTTCTTAAAAATTAGGTAAACTTCAAGCACTTCAAGGAACTCAATTTTTAGTTCCTTACTTCTTAAAATAACTCATACTACTACCAGTTTCTTATTTATTGAATTCATAAATTTAAAAAAAAAGGAAAACTACTGAGAGCAAATGGAGGTAATAGAATTTTTTAGTGATTCTGCAAAAAATACTAAATAGCTAATCAAAGAATCATTTTACAATTACGGAAATTAAAACCGTATTAAAAATGGTAATAGACGTTCAGTTCAGATTTTCATGAGTATATACAAGTACACATGTAGAATGTTTTATAATCATCACCCTTAATGGATATTTTACAATCTTTGCCGAAAATCAAATGAAATAATCTATACATTAATGTTCGTAAATTTATATTTTAGCTAGTGGGGAAAAAAAACTAAGAATATCAAAATCTGTTAGAATTTCGAATTAAACTAAGAGTAGACAAAAATTGAATCTGCTAAACACCTTACAGTAAAAGGTCTGGACATTGTTTTCAAGTTTGCCTTTCTCAATAATAATTCGTCAGATTTTAATAAGTTGTTTTTCCCTCTCGTAAATATCGATTTGGTACATCTAATCCGTTTTTAATTTTGATATTAGCAGTAAGTATAGAACATTTTGTATGTAATACATTTGTGTGGTGAAATTATGGTATCTAAGTCATGTCTTGCTTCGTAATTGAGAAAAATAATGAATTTTCACACCATTTGAAAAAAATTTAATAGCAAATGTTTTTTAAAGATAATAATAACAAAAACATTAAAAATTTTTTAGTATTTTGTCTCCCCGATCGTCATTACAGTAGTAGTGGATAAATTAGAATTGACTGAGCCAGGATAATGTTTCTGGGCCAGTTTTCTAAGGAAATTTAACCAGGAACTGAGTTAATGACGCCTCGTTAAGACTATATTTCAAAAAGTCTTTATTTTCATTACTATGAGTTTGCAATAGTTATTCGTAACTTTTAGGTTCAGTATAGTTTTTCTTCAGTCAGTTTCCTTAATCAAAAATGGAGATCATTCTGATAATGGCTCAAAATGTCAATATGAAAAAAAAAGCCACAATTTTGAGAACATAAAGAGCGTTTGTGATCTACTTTTTTTTTCAGCCTTTAAAAAGTTTTTCCAACACTGCGTTATCGTGGCTAATAAAAAATTGTGAATCATTTATTAATTTTTATAATCTCCATCTAGGTGGAAAGATCTCGCCCATATTTGAGATTTTTAAACACTGAGATATATATTAGTTTTTTGAAATAATTATTAGTTTGATTGAGATAATTATTAGTTTGATTAAGATAATTATTAGTTTGATTGAGATAATTATTAGTTTGATTGAGATCATTATTAGTTTGATTGAGATAATTATTAGTCCGTTCTAAAGCTGACATAATTTTTTAGAACCAGATGACATATACATTTTAAAATTATAACTTTGCATATAGTGTGTGGCGCTTAAAGTGTTCTTTTTTTTAAATTTTATTTGGCGAAAGAGTTTCAGCCAACACGAGGAAAAAAAAACAACTTTTTATTTGCCTGTTTTTAAGTGATTAAAAATTATTGCAAGCTTTTCTTTACTTTTTCAAAATTAAAATCTTTTTTTTTTTAAATTTCTTGCTCGCTTAAACGTTACTTAATTAAATAATAATTAATTAACAGATCTACATAGTTCAGGCTCGTTAACGTGATTCCCTGTCGTATTGTATACTGTCATTATGCTTTTAAAAGTATTTGTAGCTTAAAAACGCTTTTCATAGAGACGGACTTAGATTTTTTTTCTTGCCTTTTTTAAACATTGCATTTTAACTTTGATAGGTTTGGAAACTAATGATTTACAATTCCATATTGATAAGAGTAAACATTTCAGAAAAATAGTTCATAAATTTTGTTCAAGTGTTGATTTTACTCGTGTGACAGCTGAATGTGTGGTCTGGATGAACGAGGTCTATTGAATCTGTCTATGGTTATGAATGAAATATTATCATTCATAGAGTAGGAAACTAGGCTTTTGTATTTTTACTTTTTCACCGCAGGGGTATTCACATTGATAACTTGTGAGAAATTTTGATCTCTTTGCGACCATAATGAAGACTGAAACACTTGAAGAACAAATTTCTCCTTTTTTCTTTGAATTGGCTTAACAGATAGCGTGGCTAGAAAATATTGTGACTATATTTTATACTTTTTACCTTAAAATAAAATTTAACCTGAATTTTTTGGATGCTGTTGATATACTATAAAACTATGCAAGACGCTTGAAAATTAGAAAGAAAAAAAATTAGAACAATTACTGATTATTTTATTCGCAATTCACTGTGAAAAGTATTTACTCTCATCTGGTTTTTGCTACTTCTTTTTTTAAATTATTTTTTGTTTCTAGTTTTAGAAGACTGATACGTTATGTTGTTTATTTAAATTGGGGTTAAAATTTTTGTAACTTCCAAAGAAAATAATTACGCTTCTAACGAAAATTTAGAAATCTTATATGATTTAATATTAATGCTGGTTGTACGCAGAATGTGGTTTTCCAGTCAATTTGCAAATGAAGAACACCTTCATGAAATGTTGCCATTTGGAGACTTGACGCGAGAAATAGCGTATTTTCAACTAGATGAATAACCGTTTTTGGAACAAGGTGAATAAAAGAGATAAATGAACAGTAAATGAATACCTTACGAAATCATGCACAAAACTGGAAGGCATATACCGAGTCAATTATAAAATTAAAAAGAAAAAATTACTTGGTGGCTTTACGTAATTAAATTAATCAAAACAATTTTTTTGTGGTTGATCCCATCAGAACTGCTCCATCAGTTTTAATAACTATTCAATAAATCAATATAATACTTTATACATACCTACATTAGCACGTTTGGTACCTATTGCATACTCTACAACATTCGAGTTTTGTGTTAAATATATATTTATATACCAGTAGCAACAAGCGGAAGCCGAAATTTAAATAACAAATAGAGCTCTTATTAGACCTTGATAAGGAGCATGACCATTTTTCCATCCGACCTTTAATTTATTGTTTAAGATATTTATAAGTAGTGGTGGAAAAAAGTTCAATTCCAATTTATTTAAATATTAATACACTATCTTTGCTATCACTAGAAGTAATATTTTCTGAAAATAGGGAAAATCATTATTAAAACTGCAGCCATTGCCCTAGTACTAGTAGTACACATTAACAAAATAAATTAAGTATCATCTGCGTCAATATTAGCATGGAAATTTTCTGCTATTCTCCTAAACGAAAAACTTCTTTTTCCCTATTTTTTTTAAATTTCAATTAATACATATAACCAGAATTAATTAAGCATTGGCGTCAATATTGATGTAAGGATATTTTTTTGTTGAATGAATGAATCAGAAGCACTTTTCTATTAATTTTGCCTTTAAACATATAACTAATTTCTTTTTCGTTACAATTACCAATGGTTTTAAATTATTTAATTATATAAAAGCATGTTTTAAAGGAAATATTACAGAAACAAAATAAACACGTGGTTTCAGATTACTTTAGAAATACTAATTTGGAGACGTAGTCCACCTATGCTACCCCTTTAACGTTTATCTTGGAATTTTTCTGGTATAACGAATAAAAAATAATTAAATACATCTATGCTCTTTAGTACGACCCTCCATTACCAAGTGACCCTTCTATTGTAACTGCCAATACAAGTTGCGTTTGCTTTTTATGTGAACACCATGTTATTTTAACACCCGAACGTCCGAATTGAACCGTTCATTCCAATATAGCGACCGAAATTTTAATTCATTTTTTAATTCCTAGAAAATCATTCCAAACACAGGTGTGACATGTTTTTGCGCTTTGCAAATTAAAATTTTTCCATTCACAGTAAATTATGGGTAACAAAAGCTTATAGGAATATACGTGAATCTCGATGAATGAAGAAAAAACGACAGGACCACCAACGTTGGATCTCCTGGGTGTTGTCAGTGGTCAAAAGAATTGTGAGATATCGATTTCTTTTCATTATTGAGAATTTGAAATGCATGGTGTTAAAACCATCTCGAAATTTCTTGTTTGCCTTCATAACCTTTGTTAATTTCTTTTCAAACATCATTAAATTCATCGATCAAATTTATTCTTGTTTGAAATAGGCATTTCCTCTTTTTGTGAAACGTTGTAGGAAGTAGCTCACTTTTTAGTTAAAACAAGTATTCTTCACATTTTTCTTGGCTTTATTTCTGCTTAGATTTAAAAGTTCTCTGGACGTCTGATGATTTTTAGCAAAAATGGTCTCCAGAAAATAGATTCAATCTACATATTTAGAACAGAAAATAAAAATTTGAAGGAAATGAATAGAAAAATTACATCAAAACCTCATTGCGTCAAATATTTAAAATCTTCGAAAGCACTTAGTTCACAATAATTAAAAATCCCAACGCAATTCTAAAGCGGTGGACGAACTGGGTGTTCCAATTTTTCACTATATTTTTCATGAAAGAAAATTTCAAAATCTGGAAAAAGCCTTGAATGATCTTCTAAAAAATATGCGTAACATTAAAAGATGTAATTTGAAAAAATTAATGTATTTTTAACCTATAATATATTATATTGATATTTGCACTTTATTGACATAAAAACTGCTTAATATCAATTATTCTATCCGTTTTATAATCTTTTTCAATGTATGAAGTTTTTTTTTTTGTCTTCACGATATAGAGACAACACGTTATGTATTGTTCGGTCATCGACTGTATAAAAATTCTTGCAATAAGCTCTTTTTTGATCAAATGGAGCTATAAGCTAGCAAACATGCCTAATGTTATCCTTAAAATAGTTGAAAACACAGAATCAGTAGTATTTATTTAAAACAATGGCTAACGTTTAACCAATGGCAAAATTCCATTTTTCAAAAGGCTGTTTCAAATTATCTAATTGAAATATATACAAGAGACAGACACATAGACAAACATTTTATTTTATATATATCATAGTAGGAATTTTTTTTATTTTGCAGTGGAAAAAAAGAGAAAATCATCCAGACTGAAAATGTAATACTAAATTTAATTGTATTGCGGGAAATAACGTAATGAACTTTGCTTCTCTAACAGTTTTGACTTTTTTTCGTCTCAATATTATTTGCTAATGAAAAAAATCTCTCGTGAAATGTTATCGCTTAGAGATCGGACAAAAATATATTGCAGCTAAGTATATAAGTCAAAAAAGTTGTAACTGTTTCTCCTGTACTTCAAGGTTTTTCTGAAAAAAAAAAAAAAACAGCTTTGGGAATTCCTTCAGATTGCAAATGGAATTATCTTTAGTAGTAATATAAAAAAATGGAGTAATAATAATAAAATAAAGAAAACAATAAGAATGGAATTATAATAAGATAAAGAAAGTATTAGGAATTTTCATTTCTCAAAAAATGTAATCAGAAATCCTAGTTCAATCAATTAGATAAAGCAACAGTTAAATAGTTCTGTACAAAATGCATGTCTTCATATAATTTTTGCATCTATTTGCAGGTTGTACAAATGAAAAATAAAATGGCTGTTTTAGAGATTGAAAGTAACCATTTTACAGCCGAAATAAGCAAGCTAACAACAGAGATCACACATTTTAGAGATGAAATCTGCTCATTTAAAAAGGAAGTTATTTACAATGAAATTCAAATTAAATACTTAAATGCTATGACGAAAGCGTTAAGAACAGACTTGAATTACATTGATGTCGATGTTTACCAAATTATAAATGAAGTCAGCAACCATGAGAATGAAATCAAAGGTCTGAAAATGGGATCAAAAACCTACTCCAAAATTTCAGAAATTCATCAGAACAGAGCCACGGAAAAGAAATAACTAGTTAAAACCAGACATTCGGATCTACTATGTAATTAAATGTATACATTTTATGTAAATATTATAAGTTAATAAAGCTTGTGCTAGTGAAAATAGAATTTTTTGTTAGAGGAACCATTTATACATGCTACCGGCAAAGTTTGAAATCCGGCATTCTATAGAATGCCTAGGCGTTGTGTAAAATGCCTGAAACTAGCCGCCAATGTATGAAACGATTTAGATTTCACACTTTTCCTAGGCATTCTATAGAATGCCAAATGAGAAACCGGCAAAGTATAAAATACATCTCCGATTGGTTTCAAATTTAATGAAATGTCATTCAAAGTTGCTGTTCATAGCTGAAGCAAGTAGGTAGATTTTTATTTCTTAATAGTATTTATATGAACATTTTGTTTTGTTTAATTAAAGTATAAAATTTTGTTTTTATAAAACTTCATTTTTCTTTACGTGTTTTGAATAAACTTTTTAATGGCACTCTCATTATTTTTTCAGAATAACAATTTTATTTTTGAGATACGCACATCATTCGCATAATAACCTCATCAGGAGGTTTTTTTTCTCCATACTTTGCCTAAATAACATTTGCCAATCTATAGAATGCCTAGGCATTATATACAATGCCTAGGAAAAGTATGCAATATTTCTCATACTTCAAACCTTGCCAAAAAAACATCCGGCATATACAATGCCTGGGCATTCTATAGAATGCCGGCGTTTCATACTTTGCTGGTAACATATACACTACAGCTCCGATTATCCGGGCTAATGGAGGCCAAATTTGGATAATTGGACAACTTCAAAAAGGCTACAATAACGTTTTTAAGTAACTTCCCCTCACACTTTTTTCAGGTTTGAGAATAACAATTGAAATAGTACTACTATAGAATAGAACAAATAGCGAACTTTAAATACAAGAAACTTGCTCCAGTAATAAAAACTTTAAGGGTTGGATTATTTATGAAAAAAGTCCGATTTGAAAATGGTGAAATTTTAAGAAGCTTCTAGCAATTTTCTATGTAGTTTGGATTAATTTGGAAAGAACACTTTGAATAGTAAAGGGTTTTCCACAAATTTCCACATTCTATTAAATAAGATTTATTAAAAATTACATCAGCATTGTATAGAACTATATTCTTCATACTATTAAACCAAATTTATTAAAAACAGAACTATATTCTATTAAATTATGTTTTATTTCCTAATACCATCACATTTTGTTGTCATAACCATCATTTTAGGGTATTATAATTTGTTATGAAATTCGTGGAAAACCCCTTTTCATTTACAAAATATTCAAATCGGACTTTGTTCATAAGTTACTAAACATGTTTCTGAACAAAATTATGAAAAAAATTTTAATGCTTTGCTCGCAAGCGCAGTATAAAGGATTTATTTTAAATACACATATCTTGCCCATTTTTTTAATGAATTTTTTCCAAATTTTAAAATACTATTTTTAATATTAATAAAAATTACTCGATTTTTTTTAAATATTTAAAGATCATTTCTGATTTAAATTAAGAATACGTAAGTAAAAAGAAATTAAGTTTTTTTTAACATATCTCTATGAATATTTAAGCTAGGCTTACGAACTTTTGTGCAGTTATTTCATATGCTAATCAACGTAGTTGACTTGAATTACGAACTTATCGATGCACTTTTTGGCATAAGGTGTTTAAAAAAATTCTTTTTCGTGCGTAACTTATTACTAGTCTCTCAAAATTCTCAACGCTATAAACTTTATTGATATGTATGAGAAATCACATGATTTAAACACTTCTAATGTTTTAAAATAATTCTCTAAGTATTTCTTGAGTAATATGAAAAAATAAGTTCGTATAGAAGTGTTTGTTTCCAGAATTTTGTCTAAACCATGTACTTGCCACCCACATTGAAATTGAACGGAAAAAATATCAAGATTATTTTCAAGATCTCCAAAAAACAAAAGAAAGCCATTTTTCAACCCTTTTCAGATATTCTGAAAATAAAATGGCACTTTTGCAATAAAAAAATTCTTTTGAGAGGATGTGGATAACAAATGGTACTTGAATGATCGGGAAAATAGGAGAATCCGGTAAATCGGCGTTTGAATAATCGGCACTCTATTGTATTGCGAAAATTTATATAATAGCACCCAACTTTACTGAATTTTCCCGTAGACTATCAAGTACTCCTGATCTCTTGGTTTAATCAAAAACGCTTTCGGTTTTTGCATATTTTAAAAGTTTTATAAAGTAAGGGCGAGTTTTGATTTTAAAAAAAAAAGGGACGTAACAGAAAAATAAGTTTCTATATAAATAAGTATCACTCATGAACGCCATTAACGTAGGGGATGGGGCCGTATTTGTCACCCTAAACAAGAAATTTCGAAAACTTCTGTCTCCCTAATATTTCAGACAAAAACTGAAATTTAATTAATTTAAAAAGATACTTAAGACAATGGCTTAAAATTTTTGAAAAGGAACTTTTCATTTAGCTTAATAACTGCATTCACTCAATAATTGTATTCTTAATTCGTATTCCACAATTCAGATAAAATGTTACCAACCAGCTTATAACAATCTGAATATTTATAGTTTTATTCTTTGATCCAACCCTAATCTCGCCGATATATTAAAACTTATAAAGAATATTTTTCATTCAGCCCATTAACTGTATTCACTCAACATAATTCTCAGCTCGTATTTTAAAATTCAACTTATTATTAACATTTAAATCTGATAATAAATCACATTAATTATAGTTTAATTCTTTTCTAAATCTAATAACTGAACGTTCTTATATCATTTTGCCATAGTTTTTTAATTCGGTGGTTGGTTATTAGCACAGTGAACAGTTTCTTTTCAGTTATGGAACTTGTAATAAAAGCATCAAATCATTTAATAATTCAAAAACGATCATAAAATACATATATACTCGTACATATAAATCGGTATTTTTTCAAAAAATATTTGGAGAGTCAAAGCAGTGAACAATATCAACTGAATACTTCGCACACAATACTTCGTACTTTGTAGAACAATTATTTTCCGAACGATATTTTTAGAGAGTGGCTGTTTTAATTTTATGCTGATGACAACCAATTGTTTCTCCAACACAGGAAANTATATATATATATATATAGAATTGTTTGATTAGATGTGTGATTTAAATATGAAGAAGAGCAATGATACGGGGGGGGCATAACTATAATCTATGTAGAAAAACAATATTTTCTTTTTTGAAGAGAAACTTCTAATGCGACTTCCAACAAGGTTGTGTTAAACGTTTAACGCTACCAAGGAGGGGGTATGAAAGCACTGTTGCATTAAACGTTCAACTCTCCTGGGGAGGGGGAATAGAAAGAGACAGAGCGAGAGTGAAAGCGTGGCACTCGAACGCATGAGCGCAGTATACCTGTTACAGGCCAGCGCGAGCGTTAGTAACGAGTAGCGTTCAATATTCCAACGCAAGAGAGAGAGAGAGAGAGAGAGAAAGAAAGATACATAAAGGTGGAAAGTAGGAGAGAGAAAGAGAGTGAGTCGGTAGAAAGAGAGTGAGTCGGTAGATCCCAAGCACATGCGCGTGGTATTCTTGCTAAGCAGCGAAGTAAACAGTGTGAGCGCCGTGAAATTAGCTGAAATACGTACTTGTTGTTCTATGTTATTGTTCTATTTTAATTTATAATATTCATTACTTCATTCACTTGTTTTTTTAGTTTGATTTCATACACATATAATTTAATAGGGTAGTATTTTTTATTTTCAAATTTAGTGGATAACAATTGTAAAAAATGAGTGGAAACAATCCCACTGACAATGCGACGGATTTAAGGTTATGTGAAGGTACGTCTCTTGTGAATATCAATTGATTGTTAGGTTTTCTCTTTTCTAATTGCCATTTATACTTCACCAAATGCAGCCATGAGGGATATTAAATTATTAATAGCAAAATCTTTATCGCCACTATCCACTGCAGGTTCACAAGCTCTGGCAGACGTTACTGGTGAAGAAATTGATTATTGTGAGAGGTCTGTGATCCTTGCAGGAGATTTTAATGTGAATTTTTCGTTACCTGAAGCTGAAACACTATTAACCTTCCTTAAAGACAAATTTGGATTGGAAATGATAAATGGTAGGAATGATCCAACAACCAAAGGGTGAACTACCATTGACACAGTTTTTGAAAGAAATATTGAAAAAATAGAACTCAAACATTTCGTTTCTTACTTTAGTTATCATAATCCCATTGTAAATGTTGTAGATTTCAGATATTTCTCCACTCAAAAACGATAATTAAAAGATGCGATCAATTGTGAATTGTAAGCAATGTTAATAAAGTTTGTCTTAAAGAAACAATATGATTTCACTAAAAATCAATTTCTACCCCTTCCTATTTTCATTTCCACATTACGAAGTTTCACTTTTTCTTCACGGGGGGACTCCACGCACTATTTTTTTCTTACTCTCAGCCCTAGATCTAGAGTTTTTGTCAGCTCAACTTGATGAACCAAAAGAAGAGTAATAAGCAAGCAGAAATATTAAATCTAAGGTAAAATCTTTGGCCTCCTTGATCAACGTTCCAGTTTCCCCCAAGCACTCTGTAACGTAAAAGTAGTGGGTTCGATTTTCTGTCGTATTCCTGGATTTATTTTCGTGGAGTTCTTTTTAAACTTCTAATTTCTTGTCTTTAACTTGATATGGGCATATAAGCCATATTTTTTTCTCTCCACATAAGTCTGCATGTTTACGTGTAGCAATAAATATCAGTATTCAATTCCAATTTCTAGCGTTCATCAGTATACTGATCGTAAGACATGGTTCCCAATAGGACATCGAAGACAAGCATCACAAGCTTTGGTCAAGGAGCTACTTCGTTCATTCTGAGTGTGGGCGAGGGGTGCAGTTTATCGATCACAGTTAAGCTGTTCTAGAAATGCTTGTTTTCCTGCTCAGGTTGACGAGCTGCAAAAACAGAAGAGTCATCCTTTATGTGAGGATCAAAATTGTGATGCCATTGGTTTCGGATCATCCGCGGGGATAACCCGCATCACCAATATCCCTTAGTGCAGCTTTATTACAACTTTAATATGGTACTATTGCTAAAAAAATCTTTGACAAATATTAAATTCCAAGACTTCCCATCCCGCAGTCGGACTGATCGTTAAAACACGGTTTCCAGTAGAACACCGAAGTCAAGCATAACTGTCTATTGTCAGTGTGCAGGTGGGTGACCACTTGGATCAGTTTCCCAAGGGACAGAGGATGTGTGGTATTGATCCTAGTCTACCGTAAAGTGCTCGACTTCACGTGCAGGTCGTCGGACTACTGAAGCAGGGGTGTCTTTCCCCCCTGAAGAGGATCAAAATTGTGATGGCATGTCTTCAGATCATCTTCGGGGTTGTTTCTTAAACCATCGCCAATAGCCCACTGCGCAGCTCTAGTGCGAAGTAAATGAACTACAACAGCAACCATCAGCATCTCAACAACCCATTGTGCAGTCCCGCAGTGGACTGATCGTTAAGACGCGATTCCCAGCAGATCACCGAAGTCAAGCATCACTGGCTACGGTCAGTGTGCGGGTGGGTGACCACTTGGATCAGTCTGCGTAGAGACCGAGGGTGTGCGGTATGGGTCCTCGCTAAACTGTGCTACCGTAAAGTGCTCGACTTCGCGTGCAGGTCGTCGGGCTACCGAAGCGGGGGTGCCATCCCCTCCTCAGAGGATCAAAATTGTGATGGCATGTCTTCGGATCATCCTCAGGGTGTTTTGTCAGACCGTTGCCAATAGCCCATTGTGCTGCTCTAGTGCGACGTAAATGAACTACAACAACGACAACCCATTGTGCAGCTCTAGTGTGACGTTAATAAAGTACCTACCTGCCTGTCTCAACAACTCAACTCCACCTAAATTGTTTAGCAAAGACTTTTCAACCTTTCTTTTTATCTTTGAATATTCCTAGTGTATGATTCATTTCAATCTAACATGTGCCGTTTTCTTTTTAATCGTAAATTTTATTTCTGTTTGTATCGTGCCTATGTAGAATCGGTAAGTAGAATTATGTTTGCAATTTTTTGTTCATATGTTTGTAAAATATTTATTAATTCGTAAGTTTTATCCCTGTTTGTATCGTACCTAGGTAAAATGGGAAAATAGAATTATGTTTACGATTTTTCGTATATATGTTTAGGAAATATTTTTGAATTCTTAAATTTTATCCCCGCTTTTACCGTGTTTGGGTAGAATGGGTAAATAGAATTATGCTTGCAATTTTTTCTACTTACTTTTGTAAATAACAAACAGGTATCAAAAGTTTGTTTGTATTAATATTTGTATTCAGTTTTGCGTATTTAGTCACTAATTTATCTTCCTCAAAATTTTGCCTGATCGAGGCAGAGTTTCCATCAAAAATCTACCTGAAACTTGGACATAATACAGAATGTTTATAAAGTTCCGGACCCATTTTGATGCTTAATATCTCACAAAATAATTAAGATAGATTGAAATTAATAACATAAATGGTTAGAAAGACTTAAAGTTTCATGACCCTTGTCAATGAACTTCCACGTGTGCCCCCTTCGTCGCACGGAGAATATCAAGTCGATAGCCAATTTCACGCCAGGTAGTGGCAAGCATGTCGGCATACTCAGAGGCTATTGCGGTTGTAATTCTGGCTTTTAGATCATCAATGTTCGACAAGATCCTCCTGTAAACATTGTATTTTATATATCCCCAAAGGAAAAAGTCCAGCAGCGTTATATCAAGTGATTTGGGTGGCCAAGGAACTGGATCTCTGTGATCTGTCTCATCAGTCGTATACTTAGACATGTTGGAAAACTTCGTATTTCCACAACTAGAAGAGCTTCAGCCACATGTCTTTCTGCAACAAGATGGTGCACCACCTCATTGGGGTATCATCGTTCGTAGTTCTTTGAATGACCATTTTCCAGGAAAATGTAATTTTTCCGTTGTATCGCCACTCCGATTATTAGAACCCTTTGGATTTTATAGAAATGTATTGTGATATTTGACCGAAAATTTTCTAAAGCTGGATTTTTGTTTGGCACAGATGGATTCTGTCCTAGAAAGAGTTCGCATTTACTTTTTGTACTTCATAGTTATTTTTATTTCGTGAATTTTCAAATTAAAGATTTGCTCGACTCATTTAAATTATAATTTATGAAATGCGTGTAATGCAGTTTTATTATTGCTTTTACCAGTATTAAGCAGTAATAATATTTGCTATCTATGCTATTTATTTTCAAATTTTGTCATTTTGTTACAAGCAAAATAATACGTAATGTCATAAAAATTTTTTTAAATATGCTTTAGCATTAAACAGAAAACTGTTTAAAACAGAATTTTGTTCAGCAACCTTGGTTTCTGCCTAAAAAAATATTAGTTTATTTTATTTGTGTTTTTACTCATTTATTCTTAACGGATTTGTCGATTGAATTCGAGATTTTAAAGTTGAAATGTTCTTATTTGGAAAATACGTGTAAGGCGAATATTCAAAATTTTTTTTTCAATTCTAGGCCAAAAGAAATTGCACAACAACAAACTTTAGACCTGCGTTACTTTGGACACTTGTTTACATACTACTCTTTTTAATAATGCCATCAGGCATTGTATATTACTTATACAATCATGCCGCTTCTGCCAAGAGTATGGCGATTCCAGCGGCGTTTTCATTCTTGCTGTTTTCTCTGGTAGCATTTGTAAGTATCTCTCTTATAAGTGCTCTTATCAAAATGACTTAATATAATTACTTGCTATGCATACATTTCTTTTAGCCCCTAACACGTCAAAAATATTTGAAGTCATTTTTTCCACCAGATATAAATATAATATAAATTTTGTTAATATATTTATGGATAAATTAATTGTAAATATATAAAAAAATTAAATTATTTCTGCAACTATATAAACGGCATGTGACGTGTCATGTCACTTGTATGGTGGCATTAGTCAATTAAGTATTAGTAACGGATTTGCATGCTGACCTATTTTTTATATATAAAGTAGTATCACCGTAACATTTCATTATTGTGAAAGGAAGAAATCTGCATTTTCTGAATAAAACTTCAAAGAAAACGTTAGAAATGATTTAACTGATGAACTTCACTTATTAGCGCATTCGCCTATCTATGGCTGCTGATCTGAGGCCCGTGAGGGCTGATTGATACGAAATCTAACCCACCTGGCACCATCAGCAGTGCTTACGTAAAATATCCATCTGAAAGTCCTCCAGGAAGGAAAGTTTGCCTCAATGCTTGATCCTGAAAGTTCCATGTCTTCTAGGTTTGGTTCAAAATGACAAGGCTGCGGAGATGAATATTGACAGTCAAAAATTCAAAATTAGGTTCTCTGCTCAATGCTGGTTCTAAAATAGAATAAAATCCTGTAATTTTTAATTGAACTTAGGATTAAATTTTTCAGTTCTTCACCCTTCAGAAAAAAAACCCAAAATGTATTTCAATCTTTTTGCAAATTTAGAATTTTAAAGTCTTTAGCAGTAGATAAGTTATTGTTAAATAGCAGTTTTCACAATTTTCAGTTATTAAGCAATTTTCAGTTCAGTAGCTTGACTTACGCTGATATTTGTTGGCATTAAAGCAATATTTACCTCTATTTTTCATTGCATTTGGCAAATAAGACAATTGAATGCCAAATAAATTTGAAAAATAGTGAATTACAGGAAAATCTTACCGAATTAATTCACTGTATATCCCAATCCATCATTATCAACGTCAGAATTAATTGTCATCATACCCAGTGTCAAACATATTGGTCGGAATTAGTTTAATTTTATTACTTTAATATTTTAAGATTTGTTTTTCTTTTTGTATATGGAGGCCTCCTACACTCATCTTTGATTTTAGATAAATTTTTTAATATGTGTTTATTTTTCATACTTAACAAAGCTTTGATGATATAATATTAGAACAATACCTTTCTAAAAAGTTAGAAAATGAAAGGGTTGATTTTTAGATTAGAAATAGTGCTTGATATTTTTTAGAACTTCTGGGAATTTTCTCCTAAAAACTTAAAGGCACTAAAACGGTGTAATTTGTAATTTCGAGTGAATAATTTTAAAACGACACTTAATTTTTCGACTTACTCAGTTTTTTTTAAATTTTTTAAAACTTAATTTTATTAAGTTTAAACTCATGAAACCAGGTTTGGAGATAGCAAAAAAAAAAAAATTTTCGTTACTTGCATAAGAACAAGATCTTATCAAAGATCTAAGAACAAGCAACTGTACACTATTGAACTACAAATCAAAAACTGATTGCAGAATTGTATTGCTTTAATTTCATCAGAAAAAATGAATGGAGAATCTAAAATACCACACACTTAATATTGGGATTGGATATCGGCCTTGCATTAAACCTATATCAAAAGATACTACAAAATAGAGTAAATATTCATTTTAGTTTTTAAATTAAAAAAAGATTAAAAGAATATTTAGAACTTTCCCTTCCCATTTTCATCCCCGTAGACTCTTGAATTTGATAGGAAGAGGCCTCTTAACAACGTGAACGTTTTTGAAAAATAACTCTTTATTCGCGTTTGTCGGTATTTAAAATTAAAATTAAAAATAAGGAACATGAAGTACTTTATGAAACTGCCAAAAGTTAACTTTATAAACTTCCTATTACTCACATCTAGTGGACTTTGCTTCATGCCCCAAATTATGAAGAAATGTAACTAATAGCTTCTGAATTTCTGTTTCTGGCCAAAATAAATACCAATTGAAAGATTCCCTCACTACATGCATGGTGCGTCGCGAATTGCTCTTGTTTTTTTTTCCTGTTGCCCTTCATTCAAAAATTTGCTTAAACGGCCTTATCTATACTTAGGACAAGTCACATAAAAAGTTAAACCTTTCACAGAAAAGACATGCTTATTGTCAGTGCTCACCCATATTGTCTTCTCATATTCTCTGTAGGGGCAGTTGCTGCATTGAGGCTTTTTGATACATGATCTTTTAAATTTGGTTCAGGGATCTAAACTAAGGAAATGAGCAATATCGCAACTTATGAAGAAGTACACAAAAAGTATCTAACAATAATTAAAAAATCAAATCATTCTTATTCAGAAGCTCAATAAACTTCCCTTCCTTTGTCCCCTGATACATTATTTTCGTTCCATATTTCAAGCCACAGCAGTAGTATTTGCAATCATCCGGATCAATCAAGGTTAAATTTTTTTAATCTTAATTTGCATGAAAACTACGAATGAGTTCTGGTTTTCCCCAGAATTTCATTCCATGCCATTATTTTTGGCTCAGGTTTTCCAGTTTGCTCTACTAATATTTACGAGGTTTTTTTCCAAACAATCAATACCCATAAATTTGGTTCCCCGCTTTTTAGAAAATAGGATGTTATGGCCTAGGGGCTCAACCATTATCCAATATTTTAGGTATTCTATGAATTCAAAGGTTTCTATAGCAAACTTAATATCTTGCTATTCCTATTAGAAGACGTAATTTGTTTCCACTCGTCGTTCTATTGCAGTCCACGTGTACCAAAGTGTGGTACACGTACCCCCAGGGGTACAGGAACATTTTAGAGGAAGTACGCGTTCTTATGCGAAATATCTTGCAACAAAGAAAATTAAAGAAAAATTATTTAAAAACAAATCTACGATTACGTATTTTTCTATTGGCTATTTTTTTGCAGAGTTAAGTTAATAATTAGTGGTGTCAACAGCCAGTTGTGATTTTTAACTTTTGGTGCAATTTTTTTCACAGCAAAAACAATATCATCCTGCTCACTGATGCAAATAAACTTATTAACAAAACTTGGTACCAAAAAAGAAAATAAACACACTTTTTAAAAAAAAATACTTTCATTCTTTTATTAGTGGTACGCAGCGTTTCGAAAAAGTTAAAAAGGGTACACAAAAATCATAAGTTTGGGAAACACAGTTCTATAGCATCAAATTTTCCGCTCAATTCATTCTCTTCTCTTCAACGTTGCAATAATTTGGTACTTTCTTCATTTTTCATAAATGCTACATTATCTTTCAATTTTAGAGTTCCAAATTGAGCGATGGGAATTTTTTTTATTACTGAAAAACCTTTGAATTTAATGAGTCTAAACTCTCTTAAGTCGAAAAATTTAGATAGTTCCAGATTGATAAAATCTGTT
Source organism: Parasteatoda tepidariorum (assembly GCF_043381705.1). Lineage (NCBI taxonomy): Eukaryota > Metazoa > Arthropoda > Arachnida > Araneae > Theridiidae > Parasteatoda > Parasteatoda tepidariorum. The sequence goes on along the minus strand of NC_092212.1, from coordinate 39,111,370 downwards.
TTGTTTTCGGTCGAATCACTTTATATATGAAAATCAAAGCACTTTAAAAAAGAGTTTTGGAGCAAAAGAGATTTAACAAAACTGCCTGGAGAAGAGTGGAAGAAAAATAAAACTTTAAAAAAACTATGATGCTAGACTGCCGACTAGGAGTTGCAAAAATCAAATGGTCTGTGTGAAAGATCTGTTTAAATCAAAAACTATGTGCATAATTGAGAAGAATGAGAATAAAAGCAGCTGCCTGAACAGTAAAATGTGAATTAAAATTTTGGAACGAGACTGAGAATATCGCGCACTGCTCTGAACCTTTCGAACTCACTGTTAGCTAACAAGAGAAAAGTATAGACTGCAGAGATTAAACCTAAATGTAATGCTTTGATGGAGCTGTCAGTCAACCAGTCCTAATCTTTCTAAATTTAAACTAATTTTGCTTGATGGATTTTGTTTTCGCTGGTTTTGCCGATTCTCGGAATATTTTGGAATTTTATAGCCCACCTAAAACATTAGAAAAATTAGTTTTTTTTCTCTTTATAGTCGATAATTTTATGAATTTTTAAATCATAAGCATTTCAACTATATAATGCTTAAAAGATTCCCTAAATAAAACCAAAGTACGAACATATCTCGAGTGAAAAAATTTAATCAATGTTTAACAATCAAATTTTTTCTTACTCTTAAAAGCAACGCGAACAAACAACAAACTGAGCATTTTAAAATTAATACCAACCAAAAATGAAACTTTTTAGATAATAAAAGCCAAAAATTGTAATATTTTATATAATATATATAGCTTTAGAAATTCTTGTTTTGGATCTCTTTACTTGATATAAATGTCTTCATTTTTTTCAGTGTCTCAGGACTATTGGTAGTTTACTTATAGGAGCAAAAAAACTGTTGCCAAAAATGAAAACCAGCCAAAACCAGCCAAAAATGAAAATTTAAGTGAGAAAAGCCAAAAATTGTAACATTTTATATAATATATATAGCTTTAGAAATTTTTGTTTTGGATCTTTTTCCTGATATAAATGTTTTCTTTTCAGTTTGGTACGACTCTTTATGATTTACTTAAAGAAGCAAAAAACATGTTAAACGCAATGGATACGATTGAAACTTTTTCATCAAGTGACGCATCTGACAATGAATCTGCTATTGCTGCCTCTCAGTCTGAGCAGTTTATGAATTGGTTCTATAAGGGTCCTCATTTAGAACCTTGGCCACATTCTAGAATACCACAGTCGGATGATTGTGAAGCATTGAGAAGCCTTCGTCACACTAATCAAAAATCCCGTCGAAATTACGAAAAATTATGTTCTCAGCAAAGTCCAGATTCTGCTGTTTCTGAGACTTCCTTCATTGAGAGTGCGCAAGAAAGTTATGACGAAAGTAATTTACTTCTGCAAGCAGAACATAGAAGTCTCAATCCATCGAGGTCATCAGAGGAACACACAAAAGTAACACTCAGAAGTCGCCATCCTTCTGAATCATTAAAGGAACATACAGGATTAACACTCAGAAGTCGCCATCCATCGGGATCATTAGAGGAACACACAGGATTAACACAAAGTCTCAATCCATCGATATCATCAGAGGAACAAGCAACCTCATCTACTTTTGTGACTGTAGCCGAAGTCCACAGATCAAACTACGAGGAGAGCGATTGAAAGTAAACCCATGAGATGCATCAAGGAAGCAGAACGACAGTACTTAACGAAAAAGTTCAAGTATACGTGTCTTAGCAGTTTGCAATTGCGCAAGGATTCAAAGGATTTAAAAATTAAGGTTACACAATTTCTTTTTCTCCAGACTTTTCTCCTCTTCTTTGCCATGGTTACAGTAAGTCTAGCTTTTATATCCCCACGCAAAAACTGACTCCAAATGTGAACCATACTGCCGTGGGGGAAAACAAAATTTTGCGAAACCATGGCGACGAAAAGTGTGTCTAGAGCGGAATTTTTGTAACTTCGAAACTCATATTTTATGTAAGATAAATCAAGGTTTAAAAATGGATCTTTTAGCGAGTTTTGTTTCCATACGGTATTTAAAATTTAAATTTTAATTGCAATCTGTTTCGATTTTTATATATATATTTCCGCGATATGTATCAAGGACTTAAATGCATATACATTTTAATTTTTTTAATAATCTGTGTATATAATTTTGAGAAATACTACAGATTTAAAAAAAATTCATTTATAAGCATTTCTTATAGATATTTACTTTAACGATATGCTCCAATGCTTTAAGACATTTAGCTGCCTTCCTTAATTTTAATGATCTGAATCATAAGTTCTTTTAGCTGTACGCTTTTTATGTTGAAAATTAAATCAAAATTGTAATTTATACGCATTTTAATAGTAGTTACATATTTTAAGTGTTGTTCAAAAGATTCAAAAAATAAAGCTGAAAGCATTTCATTACAAAAAATCATAAAATAAATAAATTTCACTATTTTTGAAAATTTTAAAACATGCACTTTAGAACCTTTTTTAGAAAGCTAAATGTATCATTAAAGATTTGATAACATTCTATTTCGTTCAAATTTATATCTTCATGAAGTATTCCAAGGATGTAAATATTGGTCATATAAAAACCTTTTAATAGTTTATTTCTCTATAATTTCAAATTTATATAGTTTTGATTTATTAAAAATATTTACTAAAACCAAAGCTTTTTCCTCTTTTATCCACGGTTTTCTTAAACTATATGTTACTATACACTTAAATATATACTTAACTATTACTTAACTATAAACTATATACTTATATAAAGGCTGCAAAATATTACTTTCTTGTGGAAAATTCTTATTTTTAAACTGTTTCCAATGTTTTGCAAAACTACAGCAAGTGTTTTTGAATCTTGTAAAATTATAATCAAATATGTTCTAAGGTATGTTTATGTTAATTTATTATTCTCACAACTATTTTTATTCATTTCTTACAATGAATTAATGTTTGTTTCATGCTAATGCGTTCTTGTGGTTCTTAATAAAAAAAAATTTATACAATAAGCTCGTATTTTAAATGGAATTGATAAACGAAACATCATTGAATATTAGAAAATTAAAAAGTTAAAAATAGTTTTCAAATGACAAATTCTAAATACAGAGAAAAGTTAGTTTGGATTTTGTAAGAACATTGTTGCCAATGTTCCAGAGTTGAAATTTAAATAAATCAATAGATATACTTGAAGGATGGAAATGTATGGCAGTAGAAAATCTGCTGAATTTCAACATAATAGATCTGAAACATTGGTAAAAATTTAAAAAAAAAAAAAAGTTAAACATTTAATTTTTGGTGTGAGGTTTCTACGTTTAGTTTGCTAGCATAGTTAGGCATAGAAAAACTTTTTAATCAACCAGTTGCTTTTATGAACTATAAGATTTTTAATGTTTGACATCTATTTAATATTAAAAGTTTTCAAATTATGTGGTTTAGTCTTTGGAAAGTTTGCAATAAATATAGTTGATGTTAAGGACACAGTTGGTATTCTCACTAGACATTTAGACACCAAGTTTTTATCACAATCCTAAGAATTTCTCTTGTCATAGTTAATATTTCATGGAAATGAAACCATGCATAACAAAGTCTTTTCAATATTTTTGAACCTCTGAATTAGATGTTGTTCAAAGGCAATTTTAATTTTTAATTAAATTAAATTATTTATTAAATTATTTAATTAAATTAATTTTAATTTTAAACTGTTTCGTAGCATAATGAAGTGTTTGTCGTGATGCTTCAGTAGGGGAATAGAAAAACTAGTTTCTTGAGCTTATAAGATTTCCTGTTGCAAAATATCTAACTAAGACTTATAAATAAATTATTTATAATTTATTGTAGAGAAATTTTTTTTAAATACAGGTCTTCAAATTTACTTTTCATCAATAAAAATATACACAAATTATGCTTGACAACAAAATTTTTTTATCAAAACTATAAAATATGTTACAATCTGTGTTATGGAACAAAAAAGTTAAAATCTCACAACTATAATTTAGTATATTGTGTCTCATATCAAGAAGAAATAATTATACTGTTAAAAGTTATTACTTAAATAATTGTTTACTTGGTTATTCGTAATTTCAATTATATATACTCACATTAATAACTCATAAATTATAATGCTAAGAATTCCCCTAGCAAGCAATAATGTGTTCAAATTTAATAATACAACAATGAAAAAAATAATAAAAAATTATGACTTACAAGATTAGTTTATATAAAATATAAGTTGCACCATTTTATTAAACTCTAAATCTATCAAAACAAAAAATTAATATTTAAGCAAATTCAATAAATCAGCTAAATATTGTGGAATGCTTTTGATTGCATTTTCTAAAGAAAACATATTCATAACAGAATACAATTAATATAGTTTCTTACTCATTCACTTTTAGCTATGTAATTCACATTTTTATTGTGCATCCAAGAGGGATCTTGTAAGTTGAAAAAGTTTTGATCCATTGGAAAATTTTAAATTAAAACATTAAATTAAACGTAAGGATGAAATTAACTGAAGCTGCAATCATACAGTGTTTATTTTCTTGCAAGAGATTATGATGATCTGATTGACAAAATTTGTTGTAACGAGAAAAATTTGCACACCAGTTTTTCATCTTTGATTAGAATATGCTAATCTATTTTATTAGAAAGAAATTCTGGCACTTAATATAGCTTTTTCCTTCACATCGTAGCTATGGTATCTCAGCACAGTGTTCTCCTTAATTGTAAATTTAAGAAACTTTCTTTAGTTTCATCAGGAGAATTTTAGGAGTAGGCTGAAATCAGGTCTTATGTAAAAATCTTAACATTTCAAGCTTTGGATTTTATTCTTAAACGCGCAAGGAATGTAACTAATTGATGACACTGAAATCTTCCATGGAAGATTTTCTCTGCCTCTAGTAATATTTTTAAGCTCTGCAAGTTTCTGTACGAACTTAAATATCAGCAAAATATTTCGTAAAGTTTGTCTAACATAAGAACTTCCCCAGACATTCGTGCGGACCTGTGGCGATTACTATGGTAACGAGGAATGACTATTTCAAGTAGGGGTGCGAGGTCACTGTTTTGGAGTGGTTTCGGGTCCGGTCGGCAAGAGAAAGGTAATCACTTTCTTCGGTCTATTGTGTTCACTCCCAGAGCAAATCTAGCCACCCTAAAATGCTAAAATGCACCGTTCTTTTTTCCATAGCACCAGACTGCCTCAGACTTTGTGGCTGAAAGAGTTCTTAGCTTAGACAAACTGTAAGAACCTTAAAGGTGTTTATGATTTGCTTATTTTTGCTGATGTGGGAGGGAAGGACCAAAAATTAACTAAACATTCTCACGTAATATTTGAATGACCCCTAAAAAATTTCTTCGAAAGCGGGGTTGTGAATTCGAATATGGATGTTCATAGATTTGGTGAAAAGTTTGAGTAATAAAATAAAATCCATCAATTCAAATTTTTGTTCCTTCATTTCTGACAGAGATTTTATATAAGGATGCATTTTGTAAATTTGATATTTTTTTATTATAAAACTTTTTTTATCATAAAATTTTTGCTATGTGAAAGTCATTTTTTGACAAAGTACATAATTTAAAATATACTTTCTCAGAAAAAAAATTATATATCATTAATTTGGGTTTCAGTCTAAATAATTATTATTATTTTTTTTTAATAACAATTGTAATTTTTTTGGGAGAAATTTGGATTTTCAAATTTTTTAGAATTAGAAAATTAAATTTCTCTTTAAATGTCATTATTGTAATTGTGTATATGTTAATTTTTTACAAAACCAAATAAAATAATAAATATAAGCAAGTGTACAGTGCGACAAAAAAAAAACGAACCATCCTGACAAACATTGAAAATAATGATTGGATCATCGCGTTCTAGGACTCAATCTTAGTGACTCAAAAAGGTGACCTCAAATATGCTGATTAATAAGTGCTGACGATATTTTTAGTTACGAAATTAGGCACAAAAACGTACTATCTCTAAACAAACATACCTTCTTTTTTTAGACTGATTCAGATTTCTGACACCAAAAATATAGGGGCAACTGTGATCTGGAAAATATGGTCCCCCTAGATTCGTTAGGAAAGCGCTTCAAAGTTTGGACCCCTTAATGTTAACTAAATTTCGTTCCATATCTCGAGAACATTCTAAGTTAATTGAAAATTTTTACGCACAATTATAAACTTCGTCTATTCAAAGATTAATTTCAAGGAATAACTTCCAGTAAATATTAGTTTTTTTAAAAAATTTAATTTAAGAATGAATGAAAAAATTTCGAATCGTGAGGAATGCAATTTTTTAATCATTTTAAAGAATGTAATTTTATAAAGCAAAATACAAATTCGAGAGAAATCTGTCGAATAGTTCCTGCGAAATTGAATTTCAAAAGTCACATAATTCAATATTTAAATTAAATTCAGAATTAAATTCTTAAATTCGCGACTGACTAGGCTCAAATTTGCATTTTTCCATATTAAATTACGTCCTTTAAAATGATGCCAAAAATTATGTACCTTACAATTCAAATTTTTTTTTACTATTCTTAAATAAACTTAAAAAAATAATAAATAACTAAAAATATTAACTTTGAAACGCTCTCCTAACTATAATCTTCCAACTAACTACTAAACTATTGGGATAGAATTCCTAGATTGCAGCTTTAGTGTTGATATCATTATTGAAGTCGTTGTAGTTGTTGCAGTTAATTTACGTCGCACTAAAGCTACACAATGGGCTATTGGCGACGATCTGGGAAACATCCCTGAGGATTATCCGAAGACAGGCCATCACAATTTTGATCCTCTGCAGGAGGGATGGCACCCCCGCTTCGGTAGCCCGACGACCTGCACGCGAAGTCGAGCACTTTACGGTAGAACAGTTTAACGAGGACCAATACCGCACACCCTCGGTCCCTACGCAGACTTATCCAAGTGGTCACTCACCCGCACACTGATCACAGCCAGTGATGTTTGACTTCGGTGATCTGCTGGGAGCCGTGTCTTAACGATCAGTTCACTGCGGGACATTATTGATGTCAATACTATACTGGCATCAACAATGCCGATTTGATATCATATTGATGTCAAGAAAATTAATTTAATACCAGTTCAATTTTGTATTGACTTGAGTTGACCATTTCTTGCAGGGTTGTGTTGTCTAATAATAATATATCATCAAGAGTTTCTTGAGTTCAAAAAAAGAAAAATTATGAACATTCAATTAAAAATTTTACATAAAATCGAAGATGGAGAGAGTAAAGGCCTTTTAACTAACAATATATGTTTATGTATTAAGAACGTATTAATCACGTCTCATATTCCCTTAAAATTCGAACCTGATTAAAGTAACTTAAGACAAGGGGTTTCAAGGTTTCTCCCTGGCCGAGCGGAACGCTGTTTTGCCAAACACTCTGTAGGTAGAAGGTTCGATCCCCTCCCTTCAAAACTTGCATGCAGATGTATCGTATTTTCTAATTTGTGCAATAAGTTCTCAAACTTGACATGGGCTTATGAGACATATTTTGTGATGAGCACACAAGCCTGCATATTTATGTGTGACCATAAATCAATAAGTAAAAAAATTTCTCAGTTCCACCCTATTGACAGTTGAATTGGATCGGGAATAAAGAGTCTTTTAAATAAAGGCTCAACTAGAAGTGTGAATTTCTCAGTTGCCATCCAGCATGAGTTTAACTTGCTTACTTTTTGAAGAAAAAGGCAAATTTAATCATATGTTTTCGATAAGGTTGTTGTTGTAGTTCATTTACGTCTCACTAGAGCTGCACAATGGGCTATTGGCGACGGTCTGGGAAACATCCCTGAGAATGATCCGAGGACATGCCATCACAATTTTCATCCTCTGCAGGAGGGATGGCACCCCCGCTTCGGTAGCCCGACAATCTGCNCTTGTGTACGAAATAGATTTTGAGTTTTTAGAATAACGGTGTGCGTAAATTTTAATAAAAGTATTGTTTTGTTTTTCTTTTAAAAGTTGTTTCTTACAGAGGACCAATACCGCACACCCTCGATCCCTACGCAGACTTATCCAAGTGGTCACCCACCCGCACACTAACCACAGCCAGTGATGTTTGACTTCGGTGATCTGCTGGGAACCGTGTCTTAACGATCAGTTCACTGCGGGACTTTCGATAAGGAAAAACCACAGGAGTTGTTGTCATCTTATGTGCGTACAAATTTCAGCAATCTGCTTTATTAGTTATTTAAAACATTTGAGTGACGGATAAAATCTCTTCTTGTTCACGAAATCTTGTTTAAAGGATGAAAACTTCTATAATTTTAATAGTTTGTATGGTTGTCGAAAATACGTCAGACATTTTTTATCTACCTGAAAGGATGAAAGCTGAAAATTTTTCAGTCGTTGTGGGATAGGAACTTATGACCTGTTTCATCTCAACCCAGTAAAAGGTGTGTGCTGACTTTGGACCGTGAATTTGTGACCTTTTTTAAATCAAAGTACGAATTCATAATCTTATTCGTACCGCAGTGAACTGATAGTAAGACACAGTTCCTAATTAATCACCGATGTCAAACATCACTGGTACATCAGTGAGCGAGTGAGGTAGGTAGGAACTTTATTTACGTCTCACTGGAACTGCAGAATGGGCTATTGGCAACAGTCTGGGAAACATCCTTGAGGATTATCCGAAGACATGCCATTGCAGTTTTGATTCTCTATGGGATATGGTTCCTCTTCTTTAGTAGTCCGACGAAATATGTGCGAAGTTGAGCACTTTACGGTAGAACAGTTTAACGAAGACCGATACAGTGCTACCCTATGCAGGCTGATCAAAGTGGTCACCCACTCACTTGCTGACGGCAGCCAGTAATGTTTGACTTCAGAGTTTTCCTGGGAACCATGCCTTTGCGATCAGTCTGTCCACTGCTGGACTAGAGTATTTAAATTGCGATGGTGGGTTTTGGATTATCCTCAGGGATGTACCCCAGAGCGTCGTGAATTTCCTATTGTGCAGATTTAGTGGGACGTAAATAAACAAATACCACCTCCTCCAACCCATTGATGATTGGATAGTAGTAGTAGTAGTAGTAGTACAAGTTGCATTAGAGCTGCACGATGGGCTATTGGAGAAGGATTGAGAAACATCCAGAGGATGATCCAAAGACAAGCCATCACAATTTTGATCCTCAGCCAAAAGAATTGTTGTTGTTGTTGTAGCTCATTTACGTCGCACTAGAGCTGCACAATGGGTTATTGGCGATGGTCTGGGAAACATCCCTGAGAATGATCCGAAGACATGCCATCACAATTTTGATCCTCTGCGGAGGGGATGGCACCCCAGTTTAGGTAGCCTGACGACCTGCAAGCGAAGTCGAGCACTTTACGGTAGAACAGTTTAATCTATTGTCAAGATGAAGAACGGATAGTACAAGTTAAATAAGGACATCACAGTTGTTGTAGTTCATTTACGTCGCACTAGAGCTGCACAATCGGCCATTGTTGATGGTCAGGGAAACATCCCTGAAGATGATCTGAAAACATGCCACCACAATTTTGATCCTCTGCGGAGGGGATGGCACCCCCGCTTCGGTAGCCCGATGACCTGCACGCGAAGTTGAGCACTTTACGGTAGAACAGTTTAGCGAGGATCAATACTGCACACCCTCGGTCCCTACGCAGACTGATCCAAGTGGTCACTCACCCGCACACTGATCGCAGTCAGTGATGCTTGTCTTCGGTGATCTGTTGGGAACCGTGTCTTAACGATCAGTCCACTGCGGAACTTGCCAAAGGAATAGATCTTTCGCTATGGTAAGGATTTGTACGTCAAACACTTTACAGTAAAACATTTAAACGAAAAGCGATACCGCAAATCCTCGGTTCCTTCGCAGGCTGATCAAAGTGATATTCTTTCCACTCACTAACTTCTGCAAGTGATGCTTGACTTCACTGATCAATAGGGCACTGTAATAGACACTGACGGGCGTGGGAAAAAAGCCTTTTAAGAAATTTTAAAAAAAATGAGTATGAAAGGCAATTCGAAAATGTGTAAATTTGAAGTGTTAATTCTGAAAACGATTCAGTCTTAGTGGGATACGAACCCCTGACCTACTGCCCTCCTTCATCACAACCCAGGTAAAGTAATTGGTAGCTTTGGAATGCGAACTTTTTGCAGTCAAAGTTCGGAATCGTAATCTGAATCGACTAGATAGAAAGTTAGAAATAAGCAATCAGAAACGTTAAACTAATCTTCTTTTCAATATAATTAGTCGCAATTACTTCATCTTTTTTTTATCGCCATAATTCTCAGTATACCTTGTATTCAAAACAATGGGGAGTTGCTGTCAGCTTTTGCGTCGTATTGTAATGCATAATGTAAGTAAAAATTAAAAAATTTATGAAAATGATGTTTTTTTAATAAATTATCGTGTTTGAATAATATCTCAACACTATTATAGCTGGTTTTTTATCTGTTTATAATTTAGTGAATTGGTGTTGCTGATGCATAAAATATTATGAATAAAATCAAATTTGTATACATGTTATTCCTTGCTGAAATTAACCAATTTGATTTTTAAGTGCTACTCTGATAAACCTAGTTACAGTTACCTGGATGTACAGTTACCTGGATGTACAGTTACCGGGATATACAGTTACCTTTAAACATAGTCTTCATAGAGAATGATAATTCAGATTTTCTGTATAGATAATCTGTTGTAAAAATCTCGTTTTAAATCATAAGTTCAAATCCTTTGAGGCATAATGTTTTTTCGGCAATTCACATCCGTGATTTATCCACGCATTTAGTTACGCACTTAATTTAAATTATTCATATAAAAGTAAACAAAATTTCTATTGTTTTATAGTCTAAATTTTCAAAAGTAGAAAGCTTGAACGTAGCAACTCCAAACAACAACTTTGCTATTGGATTCTAACTACATCTTTATGTGCACGAAATACTATAGCACAATTCTTAAATTAAGCCAGAATTTGAAGTTTCACGTAAAGCTACTTGAAATTTTTTTGAAAAGAAATAGCGTTGAAACAGTTTTAAATTAGGCGGAAATTTATTTTAGGTAATCATATGCATTTAAATAATTCATAAAATTTCACACAAACTACACTGGTCAGTTGCATAACTAACATTTTGCGTCAAGTTAATACTACAGTGCTGTGGTAATTTATAATTCTGTTTGAAATTAAAAGTAGATTAAAATTTTACGTAAAATTTTGATGTCTTCTAAAAATATTAAATTGTAGCTAGTTATTTTTACTTTACAAGCCACTTAAAGTGATACGAGATATTTTCTTGACACAAAGATTACGTAAAAATCGGATTCTTATGAAAGCAAAGTAAAATTTAGGTTGAATAGAATTAGGTGATATCAAAATTTGAATTTCATTCTTTGCCATTTTTGATCCATTTTCGTTTAACCGGACTTGTTATTTTGTTAAACTGATGAAAATCATAGGTCGGATCCTTTACACTGTTTTTGGAGCTAGCTACAATGATTCTGACTATACCGTTCTCTAATAGATAAAAAGTTTAATCGGTTTTAATCTTAAAGAAAATTAAATGTATTTTATCCTTCGGTTTTCGTTACAATTTGATTTGTGTTAAATTGAATTTGTTTTTCTTTTAAACAATATTTTTCATTTTAGTACAAAATATTTTCCGACGCTGCATCAACACTATTTTTCATTGAAAGTTTTTTCATCAAAATAAAAATGGATATAAAATGTGCATTTAGAATTTAAGAATTTGATTGGTACATCGAACGATCAAACGAGATTCAATAAGGTTTCCGAAGTTTCTAAAAATCGTGAATTATATTTTCATTTTTGTTTCTTTTTCTGATTGAATTATTTAAAATTTAGGTAATAGAATTATTACTAAATAAATAATTACAAACGTTTTGTAGAAACTTCGATCTGGATTATTAAAGTCAAACGATTCGAAACTGAAAGTTAAAGGAATTCGGAGCGAACTTCAGAAGCTCAAAAAGACGGAGCGATCCAATAAAAAGTTTAAATGTCCGTAAATTATTTTAATTAAAGAGCGTACAAGATCTTTAATAATATAATAATCTATATGTAATTATATCTACTATAATCTATATTTTCACTCTTTAACAGCTACTTTCGGTTAAAAAAATTGGGCTTACGTAAAAGCAATTAGATATTTCAGTGCATTATTATCTTCTGAAAATTTGAAATGTCTTGTGTAGCAACGACAGCAAGAAACAATTTGACAAAAAAGTTTGAGAAACATTTTGGTTCAAACTTTTTTTGAATGACTTCTAAATCAAAATTAATTCATATATCAGTGCGGTTTAGTTTTCTCCTTTCACCAATAATTATTTTATTTCCCATAATTTAATAAACGATAAGTTTATAGAGAAAAATTTATTTTAATTTTATTTTACGCAACATTGCACTTCATTGCAGAATTAATGTAATACATGTTTAGGAGTTAAAATTTGTTCGAAAATATTAGGTCCTACGTTAAAGACTTATAACTTTAAAAATATATTCACATTTGATTGATAAAAATAATTTCGAAACTTTATTGCGATTGAATTGACGAAGCAAGTGACAAAGTCGTTTCTAAATTTCTTATTTGCTATAAACATAAGGGTAACTTAAGGCGTATCCGTTGTGTGCAAAATTAATAATATATTTCACAAATTTAAGCAGTTCTCGTGGTTAACGCCTTTAAAAGAATTTTTTTAAATTCCTTGTCTAATGTAAAGAGCAGAGTTAACATTAGGCGTAATAATGCTTTTAAATGAGAAGGCTGACTAATTGAGTCAGCATCTAGGCCGATCATTCTGATTAGATTGATCAAAAAACTAGCTTGTTTTTCCGACTGAAGCTGGTAAGCTATTTTATAATCGGCTTACACCACCGATTATAAAGTTTTCTAAGTCACCATTATTAAATTTGGAATCTATTTACACGTGATGTTTTGAGAAAACAGATCCCTCACTTACGCATTACATTTGAAAAAAACTCTCACTTACATATTAAATTGCAAACTCCTCATGAGCCTGTGGAAAGTATTCTTAAAATATGTGTATAAACTTCATCATTATCAAACATTGCATAAAATTTTCCTAAATGAAAAATATAGTATGTTTCAATGCAAGATATAATACTAAGGGTCCAACATCATCTTTCCGCACTCGTCGACTTTCGCAACTGTTTTTTTTTCTTTAAGGGGTCACAGTACCCAAAAAATGACAAATACCAGTATTTTTTATTGCTTATAATAAAACTTCAAACTATTTCGAATGCACTGAAAAAAAATCGTCTCTCTATCTACATTTTTGAAAAAGTTATGAATGATTTTAGATTGTCCTAATACAGAATCTTGCTCTGCAGACAAACTTTAAAGGGCTTTTTCTCATAAATGATAATTTTGTGTTTTGATCTTGATTAAATCCCTAAGGAATATTTTCTATTTAAGATAAAGCTTTGAAGTAAACTTTTTTATCTTAAGTATAATACACTTATTTAAACTGTGCATGGAATAAGCATTTTATAAGGTATTACAATTTTTACAGCATGATATATATATCTAACAGGAATTTTAATCCTTTTTTTCTACTTTTTTACAAAATATTTTATAAAAAATACTCTAATTGATATATCAATAAATGAATGCACAAAATTGTTAAGAAAAATATTGTAAGAACTAAGAAAAAAAAATTTTGAAAATAAGTTAAAATAAAAAAGCCTTAGGGATTTAAAAATGTTGAATTTTTCAACTTTTTTTAAAATTTTAAAAAATTTAAACAGTTTAATTGTTTTTTGAAGATAAATTATTGATTATAAGTTAAATAAGCATGTAAAGCATCCTCAAAATGAATGATTATACCTTTATTTAAAAAAATTGTTGAATCACTTCGCTAACTTGTTAGATTTAAGCGAAATATATATAAAATACAACGTATTTTACAAAAATAAAAAATCGAAAAACTGAAAGAAAAAATACAGTATAAAACGCAATTTTTTTTTCATACTTTTTTTAAAAGTTTTATATACATAGCTCAAAATGTGCTTACGAAAATTTACGTAGCTCGAAATGCTTGCTTTCGAAAATAGAAGCATTTGATTTACTACTGTTGAACCAATGTTATCATTTTACTCAAACTAAACTTCTGGGAATAATTTAACCAAAGACTTTTCGAGTTTTCTTTCCACATGTTTGCTATTTTATTTCATTTAATCCATCCTGGTCCTTGAAAATACTACTTAACTACATCATCACACAAAATTCACCTATGGGAAGCGCAAAATCCATTATAATATGCATTGCGATTATAAAAATGAGAGCGTTAATTTCTGCTTCAGTTTTGTGCTGCCATATAGCTAGAGATTTATTCTGTTATACCTGTTTTGACGTTGCTCATTGTACTGCTACTAATACTACTAAGACCTATATTACTAGATCTGTACTACTAAGGTGAGTAAAATACTATTATAAAATTTGGCAAGAGAAGTCCCGTGAAATAAAATATATTTCCTTAACTGCTGCTGCTTTATTGCTGCCAAAACATTAAGAAATTAAATTAAAAAAAGGAAATTGTACCTCAAGATGGTTAATAAACTAGTACTCTCAGTTGGTGACCTATTTTTTTTTTAAACAAGATCTAATCTTGCCTTGTTATCCTCTCCGCATAGGTCTATTTTTCACAAATTCATATGGAAATTCATGTTCTGGTATCCTGGTAATGATATTTAGTTTAGACTGGAAACTGCTAACTGTCCCTTTTTGTCTGTTTTAATTACGAATCATAAGTTTTCTACATGAAGTATTATCTCAACTTCATTTTCAAAAGAATTAATGTTTTTTTTTGGTTTTTATACTTTCTGTGCATTATTCTTTTGATACTTGATGTTTTTTTAAAATTATGTCTGAAATTGAAAACTGCAAATGCATGCATTACAAAAGTGTTTTTTTTTTTAAATTTCTAGATTAGAAAGACTAGCTGGTATATGATATCCTCTCATGTAATATCTTTTATATTTCTTCCTTCCTTCTTGATAACTATCGCTGTCCTATTCGAGTATCGTTATCTCAGAGCAATAGCTGGTGTTTACTCCGTTTTGGCTCTAGGTTTTGTAAGTATTATCTGAAATAAATAATAAATTTTCTTAAAATTTCTCTTTTTTTGCTGTTCTACATTTCTTTTAATAGCAAGCGGCAAAATAAACATTAATCTTGAATTATTCGAAGTTGTGCGAATCAAAGTGAAAAATTCGGAATATTCAAAATTACCAGAAGTAATAAGACTAACGGTAAAATCAAAGATTTTAAGTTTGAATTAAGCACTAAAAAGGCGGATGGGACCAATTTGACTTCTGTTGCTTAGTAATTTAAAAAATAACATACTAAAAGTCTTGAGTATTTCTAACTTTTCATAATTTCATCCAGTTTAAGCGCTTATTTAAGGGCCAGAGAGGCAATTTAGGTATTTTGGTAGGCATCTAATAACCCCAGTTAGGTTTGCATATAAGGTACACTTTGATAAGTATAAGGATACTCCATTTTTATTTCGAAAAAAGTTTTTAAACATAGCTCTAATTATTCATAGGGAAAAAGAAACTTAAATATCTAAGAAACTACCGTATAATTGTAAAGTCAGTTTAATCAAATATTTTTGTTAACCAAATCTAACAAAATAACATAGAATTTCGCTGACCTTCTATAATATGTTTTTATTAAACTAGTTACGCATTTTTAAAATTTATAGATGCCAAATTTATCTACTTATAATCTGGGAAGAACCAAAGTGGCCCCTGTAGTCTTTAGGTATACAGCAATGAGTTGAATCTATCTAGTAGTATTAAAGTAAGATAAGTAACTCAGATAGGATCACCAAATCACATCTGTAAAAAAAAGTGTTTAACTCGTAATTTTGAATATAGATGGCAGTAAATTCTTAAAATCATTGATGAAAGTGTTATTGTGCGTAGTGAAAAATTGTCTGCATGAATTTGAAATTTTAGTGCTCTTTTAATTTCGAGCTATCTTGTTTTTATCCATAATTCCTATACATCGAATTAATGCGAAATTTTTATTTTTAGAGTAGCGAATAAGTAGTAGTATGTAGCGAATTTTGAACTTTTGCCCATTACTCTGGTTGCAGAAACCCTCTAGCATGGCAGCGGATTCAGCAGATTTTCCCATTAACTGCAAATTATTTTCAATCTCAGATTTTTTTTTCTTTTTATAAATGTAAAATGGAAAAAAAAGAGTTAGGAGACAAAGAATAAGTAAAAATTAAAGATGTTACAAAAGAAAAGATTTTTAAAACTTAATGACAAATAAGTAAGTTTTTCTTATTAAAAAAAAAAGTTATATAAAGACAATGCCCATTGTTTTGGTTACGATTTTACTAGCCTGCATGGCACTTGTAATGGTATGGTAATAAATTTCAAGAAACTTTAAAAAAAAATACAATAAACTAAAATTTTGTTAATTTATTCCTATAAAATGAAAGTATTTTATTTTGATATCCTAAAGCTACATTTCTGATTTCTATATTTGATTTAGCTTAAGCATGTGATTTTTCTCCTTTCGGATAGTTAAAGAACGATTATATTAAATTTTATTTAAGTTTAAACCACACTATGTTTCTTTGTAAACTTTATTAAATATAGTATTTTCAAACTGTGCTAAATAAAGCATAGCAGATTTAATCCGTTAAAGTGCGGAATCATGAATTTTCGCATTCTTCCGAGGTAATGTGCACGCTAACATTATCATTAAGTTTTAAAATTTTCCTTCATTCTGTTAACTAATTTGCTGTTTGCTTTGATTCTTCATAAATCAAAAGATAAATAAGGAATTACTTAAATTTTTTTAGTTATAATATATTTTAATCAATTTGAATTTTGGTTTTTTAATATTTAAAGTGATAGGATTCATAAACTAATTTGATTGTAGAAATAGGAATATTTGGATAGCGAAAAATAAATAAGATAATATTTAAGTGAACTTTTAAGGGTTTTATTTTATATAATTATGCATTCGCTAAAGGCCTGGTTTCTTTAGACAAGCGCCTTCTCTGGACATTGAGGACGTTGCTCTCTGGAAAGTTGACGTACCACTGACGCCAACAAAATACTGTTTTGTTTGCTCAGCGTGAGCAGTCGGTCCAACGCAGATATTATCTCGCATTGCGTATGCGTTAATAACATAAACAAATATTTATTTTGAATTTGTATTGATTTTGTTATTGTCGACCAGTGCTTTAGAGAACAAATAATGACTCTGTCCAAGAAAAAACATTATAGATTAGCTAAACGAAAAAGAAGAGGATGAAGCTATGCTTAATGTTAAAATCAAAATCTTGGATGGTTTCAGTGCTCTGTTGGATACTGTCAACCAATGCTTCTGTCGTTAACGTTACGTTGTAATCAAACTGCAGTTGATTCGGACGTCAGTCGTCGTTCAAGCTGAGCGTTCGATGACGTATGCTGTCTAACTCACAAATTGACCAATCAGGAGTTAGCGTTCGCTCCAAGATGACATTTTGTAACGCCGACCTGCCGTAAGAAACTAGGCCTTAACTCACGAATTTACCAATCAGGAGTTAGCGTTCGCTCCAAGCTGACATTTTGTAACGCCGACCTGCCGTAAGAAACCAGGCCTTAACTCACGAATTTACCAATCAGATGTTAGCGTTCACTCCAAGCTGATATTTTGTAACGCCGACCTGCCCTAAGATACCAGACTTTGAGACTGATTTTTATTACACGTCAAAGCTTTTAAAGAACAACCTTTAAATAAATTTATATTTTTTTTTCAGGCCGTCAACATGTTTCTCTTACCAGTTCAAAAAGCATTAGCCGAGGCAAAAGAAAGGCAATCTGCAGATAGATCGAGAATTGATGTAGAAGCTTCTTCTGAAACTGAACCAATGGACCAGGTTATTGAGCCCGTCCAAAGATCTACTTCATTTTGGACTGAGGCGCTTAGGAATTATCCATATCCACATTGGCTATCATCACCAGCTGCTGTCGCTCCAAGTTCAGAATCCGATACATTGAAGAAGATTCGTCTGCATAATGAAAGGTTAGGTGCCAAGCCAGGAACGCATTCTGATGTTGCTGAAACTTCTTTCATTAGGAATGTGGAAAGTAGTGAAGTTGAAGGCAATTTGCAAGTGACACACAGAAGTCTCCATCCATCAAGATCTCCCGAGGAAGAATCAAATCCTTCATCACAAATTGTCACTGAAGCTGAAGTTTATAGACCAAACACTGGCGGAATGGAAAAAGTTCACGAGATATAGCGTCGATTTGGCTTTAATCGTGTTTTATTTTTTCATTTTTTTTGGAAATTTCATATGCAATCTTTAATTTTATTTGGATAATCTGAGAAATAACTTAATCCTTCATCGTTTATTGTCACTGAAGTTAAGTTTAAGGAACAAACTCTGGAGAAAGTAATTGAAAGAAAAATTGACAAGATATACCAATGATTCAAAGGTTTTAATCGTATGTTTATAGGCAACTTATACTCTTTTATTAAATATTTAAGGATTCCTTTTTTTTATTTATTTATGCCTTTATGTTCATGTATCTTTTTAAAAAATTCGAAAAGGAGGAATATGTGCGCCTTTAGTTTAGCAGTTAGTGTATTTATGAAAATTTTTAATTGTATCGTTTAATCATTTTAAAAAGAATTTTTAAATTTACTTTCAGAGGATTCCTTCACTCAGATTTCACGTATTTTTAGTAATTGGTGCTGTCAAGAAAACTTTTAGATTATAAAAAAATTAAATTTGGAATTGGAAAATTTTAATTTATATTTTTATGGTGTATGTATAATATTTATTTGACTTTTAGCTTTTTGTTTTTAAACTAAAGTGTAATACTTCAAGGAGATCTGTGACAACTTTAACTTTCAAGAGATGCTCAAAAAAAAAATTTAAGAATTTTAATTGAAATACTTTGTTTTGTTTTAATACTTTTTACTATCCATGATGTATATCAATAATACTTTAATTCTGCATTTTTATTTTAATTAAAACTTTAAGGAGGGATTTTAACAATTAAAATTTCATTTATACGTAATTAAGTAACAATTTGTATTTTATATACAAAACATATTTAAGCTGCGAGCCTTTATTTTTATTAGTTCCGAAAAAAATAAAATCTGAATATGCAGAGATTTGACAATTTTAAATCAGTTTACTTTTAATATGCTTAAATCGAAACTAATTATGCGTTACATTTTAAAGGCTTAAAACAGATTAAATTCTATTTTGTTAGCAATTCATACTTTCCAGAAATAATTCAAGGAAGTAAATATTGAAACTCTTAAACTTTATCAGTTTACTCTCAAATACATTTCTCTAATTTTTAATTAAAAGTTTATTTTTAACAGTTACATTTAACGTAAGAAAGAAAAAAAAATTTCCGCAGATAGCTTTATAAAAACTCATATGATGGCAGCAAAAAGTTACTTTTACATAAACTAATTTTTTCAACTACTGTCTGTATTTATAACACTTGGATTTATAACTAAATAAGTAATTCATCGTGACTTGTGTAAATTTAGTTTTCTAATGAGGATTTTAATTCATCTGTTACAATGAATTATTTATCTTTATTTGTTAACACAAAGAGCATGAAAATTTATAATAAAAATATTCTGAGTGAAACGCTTGTATTTTTATTAAGATTGGTAAAACAAAGTTTAAATCTGAAAGCAAATTTTAAGTGTCGAAAAATTTATCTTAATTTTGTAAAGCCTTATCAATGATGGAAAGTTCTTAATCTGAATTTATAGAATTTGACATTTTCTACAGCTTAAGTTGGTGGCTCAAAATCCATGCAATGAAACTGAATTGCATGTTTTCGAAACTCCATCGCCAAGGAAGGAAATTTCGTATTACCTGGAGAAATGTTTTCGAAATTATTTCATTTGATAATTCTTGATAACAAGATTGTATATTATATCAGTTGAAATTATATATTTGCCTAAAATGTCAGAGGACGCTTTACCACGGAAAAATCTTTTTATGGCAAAATCTTTTATCTTAATTGGCCTTGTTAACCCTTTGTTGGTTTTAAACGGGTTCAGCTCGCAATCGAATCGTGCTTCAAAATGCGCGCAAACGAATTACGCTCGGAAGCAAGATTTCAACCGAAATGGTTAGAGACGAGCACAACTCGTGTATTGAAATTTTTCTCCAATGCGCACTGACGAGCTGAGGTCGTTCGTCATTATTATTCTGCATTGATTATGTTGCAAACGAATCATACTCGCGAAATTTAGTTAGTTTTACTGTCTACAGATGGCAGTACGGATTCCATGAATTTCTTTTCATAATGAAGGGGTAATTTTTTTTTTTTTACCTTGTTCTTGTAAAATGGCTCAAAAGCGAAAGTTTGATAATTATTATAGTGATACAGAAAGCTTATCAAGTTTTGAGTCTGATGAATACTTTGTTCACAATATTTGGGTAATCACTGTATTTAAATGCTTCATAAAGTTTTACATTAGTTGTATTTATTTAGTTCTTTCAATTTAATATTTGTCTTATATTTAGAACTAACTATTTATATAATTGATTATAATCCTTTATAATTTACTATTTAATAATTATCATTTATTAATTATTTTAAAGTACGTAATAACTGTTATTTATGTACTACAAATACTTCAAAAATTTTTTAAAAAACATGTGGCGAACTATCTACGGCATCGCCAGAGAAGGGTGACATTTTAGGAAGAACGGAGGGGGAAAACAACTGCTACTTTTGACTACTGTTTACTCGTAATACTGTGCGAATCAAGTAAACGAAAACTGCTCATTTCCCTAACCGTCAAAGGGTTAAAGTTTAAAGCATGAGAAAAGGGAGTTCAGAATAAACTAAAGTAAACGATGGAGTTCAGGATGTTGAAAAAAATGCTTTCAAAATAACAAATGCAAACAAGTTACTGGTAAACTTCTCCAAAACGTAATCCTGAATAATAGTTTCATAATTTCTTAACATTTTCATATTTTAAAATTGTTTCGGCATTTGAAACTTCATGACATACTCTAGGTTTGTCAGAACGCATTTTTGCTCTCTATTTTAAATTAGCAATAGAGATAAATCAAAATTTTTAGATTCAAATTTCGGTCTGTAGTATAGCGTCTTTTTAACCCCTTCTTTCTCGCTCCCATGAAAATGACGGGCTGAGGTTTCGCCCTCTATTTCTCGCTCCAGTGATATTTCCGGGCTGGAGTGTTCAGTAGTAACGCACCAATAAGAATAATACTAATTCATTTCTTTTGCCAGGAAAAAATTTTATTTCTCATTTTGCACACCAGACGGCAGTACCAGGATATTTTTAAGGTAATTGTAGATAGTTTATTTTAAACTAGATGTCAGCACTAATCAGGTATACAGGGATAAAAAAATAGGCATTTTTATGAACGTTTTCTTGGAAATTAACCGATCGTTAAGGGGTTAAGCAGACGGAACCCTTTCGCTACAGTTTAAATGCCTTTAGAAAAAGATCTAATTTAAAACTATATATTGTACCATCTTGCGTCAAAAATTTATTTCAAACTGACCGAACAGCTAACAAAGATATTTTTAAAATTCACTAATTCGGCAAGATTTTTAAGAATATCTCTGATCCCTTAAGAAAATTATCAAAATACTTGAATAATTTTACAATCTTTGAAAATTTTTATGAGCTCAAAAAATACAATAGTAGTAACATTTTGAAAATTGAAAAAAATTTTTCATTGTTTCTTTTTAGATCAACAATTTTTCGTTCCACTAACATTAGCCGCAATTTTCTAAATTAATCTAATAGTCTAAACTAACTTGATCTAATAGTCTTGAATAATTGTTGCACACTGCAGTTTTTAGAATAGTATATTCGCAAAAAAGTGTTTTCTCGTGCATCAACAAACCTTTAAAAAAAAAGTGCCTGTAAAATAAGCTGTAAAATAATTATAAAAATGCATTTAATCTCATTTTAAGAGTATTTAAAGCAGAATTCTAGGATTTTTGTAACGTTCTATTAAAATCAATGCTTAAGAGGGTTTTCAAAAGTAGCTTGGAAATGCTTCTACAGAGAAATGAATATATAGATTTCCGGAACAACTTCTGTGTTCACGCTGTTTGCAATTAAGACATCAGGTTCTGGGGTCACTTAAGACAGTGTTCTCAAACTTCATGCCTGTGGACTGGTACAAGCCCGTGGATAAAACGGTACGGCTTTCCATGGACGAGAGGTTAGCCAGCTGTTGAGAGACGTCCCCTAAAGCTCTACCCGCATGCAATTATATTTTATTTTGAAGACCTGTTTAAGTACAATTAAATTAAAATTATTGAATCAAAACAATTCAAAATATGAACACTTTATGTCCCCTCTTCAGCAGGCCGAAGTAAAATTATCAAACGTAGACTGACCCACGGAGATAAAATGGGTAGTTAGGTAGGTACTTTATTTATTTCACACTAGACCTGCCCAAAATGGCGACGGTCTGGGAAACATCCCTGAGGATGATCCGAAGACATGCCATCACAATTCTGATCCTCTGCAGAGAGGATGGCTCCCCTGCTTTTGTAGCCCGATGACCTGTGCGCGAAGTCGAGCACTTTACGGTAGAACAGTTTAACGAGGACTGATACCACGCACCCTCTGTCCCCACGCAGGTTGCTCAAAGTGGTCCCCCACCCGCTTACTGACCGCAACCAGTGATGCTTGACTTCGGTGTTCAAAAAGGTAGGGAACACTGACTTAAGGACACGAACTAACAACTTACTCTTATGAGATCTTTGTGTTTAATTTCAGCTTCTATATGATCTTGGGTCCCGCAGTGGACTGATCGTTAAGACACGGTCCCCAGCAGATCACCGAAGTCAAGCATCACTGGCTGCGGTCAGTGTGCGGATGGGTGGCCACATAGATCAGTCTGCGTAGGGACCTAGGGGTGTGCGGTATTGGTCCTCGTTAAACTGTTCTACCGTAAAGTGCTCGACTTCGCTCGCAGGTCTTCGGGCTACCGAAGCGGGGGTGCCATCCCCTCCGCAGAGGATCAAAATTATGATGGCATGTCTTCGGATCATCCTCCGAGATGCTTCCCAGACCGTCGCCAATAGCCCATTGTGCAGCTCTTGTGCGACGTAAATTAACAACAACAACAACTATATGATCTTGGTCACAAGTCTTTAATAAATTTCAGTGACTTTTTTTTCTGAGAATCTTCCTTTACTTCAAATTTATCCATCAGAAGATTAAAGACTAATGCACGTTTTTTATGAATTTTGAAAAATAATCTGATTGGTATTTACACTAACCAATCGTAACTTTTTAAGACATTTAAAGTAAAGTCTGACACTAAATGAGTAGAGTTAAACAATCTATAAATTTTTTAATCTTCTATATCATTGCTTTAAATTGTTTTTTAAAAAATGAGAAAAATCTAAGTTATTACGAATAAAACCATGCCATCATGACTCACTTTTCAAAGGTATTCTAATAGAATAATAGTCTATCATTAATAGTTAAATACAACAAAATAAACAAGTTTAGCAACTCTGTATTAGAGTTACATAACGTTACGTAAATGCAATCGTAAGATTTGTCGAGGGACAAAATTCCGAAATATCAAAAATATAAATACTTTACAAAAAAACTTTTTACATTTTTCATTAATTTATTTATTTATTTTCAGTTTTCTGAAAACTAAGCAATTGTTATGGAAACTGAATAGGCTCTTTTCAAATAATAATAGAATGAATAGAATAATTTTCAACAAAATTTAACTCATTGAACCCTCTGACGCGGAGGATACATCGGTGTTTATTTTCTGAAGCTCTGTTTACAAGCAAACATATTTTTTGGTATTTTTTAACTATAAAATCAGTCTAAAAGCTACTAAAAAATCTATTTGGAATTATATTTGTACTAAAATATAAAATCCCAAAAGAATGTTAAAAAAAACGTTTCTCTTAATTTTCAAACATTTATTAATTATTTATTTTAAAAATTAAAGTAATCTTTATAATGATTAACTGTTTCTCTTAGATCTAAATAATTGTAAATAAGTGCAAATTTGAAAAATTATTGTTCAGAAATGGGCCGTGTTTGGAAGATTTTACCTTTAATGCAAAAAAGACACCGTTGTTTCATGCCGTATTTCATAACGAAAAATTATTAAAATGTTAAATATAATATTTTTCATTTGCCTTGACCTAAAATAATACAAAATAACTAGAACGCTTCGCCCCCTGCTCGCTGGCGCTCGCCAACCCCCGGAACTGCTTTCCCAGTTCATTTCGGATTGCTCGCGCATTGGATACGTTCTTAACGTCTAGCTTTTGTATACTTTTTTGAAGACTGAAGTTTGCGTTTTATATAATATAGATAGATAGATGAAAAAAAGTATTAAAATTTTTTTGATAGGGACTCTGCGTCAAAGGGTCAATAATGAAAACTAGTAATGAATGATAATAATGAAATTATTAACATTCATTATTAGGAAATGTTAGTAATTAAATGGGTTAATAATGAAAAATAAAACAATTATGCAATTCTTCCTTTGTTATAATGTTTATAAGCTACATGAATTTTTAAAGGACGTTCTATCCTGATATACATTTTCAAAATATAGCCGCATTATAACAACAGCCAAATCATAAACGAGACTGGCTACATTAAAAAAAAAAAAAAAAACTCTGAAATCAGTTTGATTATTCAAAAAAATTGAGCAGTAGAATGGATTTATAGAGATACCTTCAAATTTTTGATATATTTATTTATGGAAATATTCTTGATATATTTATTATATAATCACACACACAATTAAAATTTATAAATTATTCAAAGCTTATTTCACTTAACTTTAAATTAATCTTTGTAGGAACAGAAAACTTTTTTTTAAATATCGAATTACATACGAATGCATGTTTATTACATTAAATTCGAGTTTACCAATTATATGATTCAAATTACAAATCAAAAAAAAAAAAAAAAAAAAANAACACAAAAAAAAAAAAAAAAAAAAAAATTCCGATGCCCGCCTGTGGAATGACAGACATACGTCATACAGGCATCTGAAGGGCAGATTTGTTGGCCACTTTTCCAGGGGCACTATATATTAGGTGGGCCAACGTTGCTCCCACAGTAAGGACAGATAGTACAGAGAATGAAAGAACATTCATGCCTTGCCCGGGATTCGAACTTAGAACCTTTCAGATGATAGGCCAGTTCCCTGACCCCTACACATGCCGGTCAGTTCAAATCAAATCGCTCATGGACTGCAATATAGGCACAACTCAAAAAATCATGTTTTGAGATGAGTGGGCTTAAAGTTTTCATTGCTAAGGAAAATCTAACAATATATATAATTCTCTTACGTGGCTCCCAAATTTTGGCTGTCTTTCTTCTTCGCAGGTGGCAACGTTTGCTTTGTTTTGTTTACGTTACTATTTCCTTACACGGGGAATCAACCAATGATAGCCGCTAAAAATGTCACATGCCAAATCTAGCTGAGGTGGCTCAACATATAGTGCTTTTGAAAACGGAAACTGAAATAACCAGAGAGCATCAACTGCGGCAATCTCCTACTATTAAGCTAGGCAGAAGTGAGTAGTCTTTGTCGATAGATCTCTATTTTAGTATTTTGTCGAAAGCGCTTTTTTTCACGAATTTATATATTACGAATTTATNAGACAAAATAAATAAAAATTTACAAGATTAATTGAATGAGTAAATAAATATTTTCACCTCAATTTTTGTTCTCTTTTTTTTTGTTTTCACGCCAGAATACCAGAAGCAGCGACGTCTGAATTACGACAATACGAGCTATCCAGCCGACGGATTTTCTGGGCGTGAAATCGGAGAAAATAGCTAATATAAGTAAAAATGCGGAAGAGTTAGCAGCTAGGGCTAAGATTGAATTTTCTGTTTATCTTTGAAAATCATAAATAAATATAATTATGTTACTTCAACGACAGAATTTAAAAAAAAAAAAAGTGGGATATTTATAAAAAAAACTAAACTCTTAGAGAATCGGATATTTTGATAGAAAGGCTGAAATTCTCATCCCTGTATAAAGGTCAACCAGTTTTATCCCAAGGAAATGATTTTTAGGAAACTTCAGAGGGAGGAATAAGGACTTCAATAATTTCGCTCCACCGAAAATTAAATTCCTCATAAAAAATTTTAACTTGTGCAAAAAAAAATTTCAGCAGAAATTAGCGGGAAAAATGGAAAAATCTGAAAAAAAGCGGAAATCCGCGAATTCGCGGAAGAATCTCATCCCTGTATTTACTAAAAAGATGTAATTTTTTAAAAAAAAAACATTTATATGGATTTGAATCATTGTTTTGAATTCTTAGAATTTTGTGCCTTTGCAATGTACCTAAGTTAGTAGCTAGCGAAGCGAGCTTGGTTTGCGAAGCAAACCATATACAATTGCGTAACACTTTTCGGGGGTTGGCGAGCGTTAGCGAGCAGGGGGCGCAACCCACTAGTGCATATAAATACTCTAGTTTGCTTAAATGAAGACTACCTTTAAGTTGTTAAAAGCGATGAACTAGATCATTTATTTGAAAACGACAATAAATTGAAAAACGATAATCATTGATCTAGTTACGCCACTGATGTTTTTTCTGTTTTGTTGTTTGGTACGATGTTCTTTTTTTGTTGGCATTGTTGAATATGTTTAAAATAATTAAAAGTTGTTAAGTTTCTTAACGTTGGTATTGGCAGTTTTTTTTTTTTTTTGAAAATAGAGTTGTGTTTTACAGTTTTAGTTTGTGTTTTTAACTCAAGTTGAATTCACGTGTTTTTTGTGTTGTGTCACTATTGCAGTCCTTGAGCGAAATATAAACTGCTGTTTGTAGAAAATG
>NC_092212.1:39077810-39084017 GCF_043381705.1 Parasteatoda tepidariorum | reverse complement strand
GTCAGCCCTATAAACGGGTGCGACGTATGATGTGGCAGAAGTCGAATTCTTGGCCTTAGATGGCGCCACTGAAAAACAAGAAATGCGCACTCTGCCTTAAATTTGCTCGGTTTCACCAAGCAGGCTTGCCCGTGTGGCAAGTAGGATTAGAAACAACAACAACAACAGATATTACAGTAAGGAATTTTTATTTTACAGTGAAAAAATGAGAGAATCATCCTGAGTAAAAATATTCCACTAAATTTAATTGTATTGCGGAAAAATCATAATGGAATTTGCTTTTCTAACAGTTTTGATAGTTTTTCATTTCAAGATCATTTTACAATGAAAAAAATCTCTTTTGAAATGTTGTCGGTTAGAGATTGGACAAAAATATATTGCAGTTAAGTATTGAAGTCGGAAAAGTTGTAATTTTTTCTTCTCTACTATGGGGTTAAAGAAAAAAATAATAAAATAAAGAAAATGATAACAAGGGAATAATAATAAAGCAAAGAAAGTTTAAGGGAATTTTATTTCTCAAAGAAATGTAATCAGAAATCCTAGTTCAATCAATTACCTAACGCAACATTTAAATATTTCAAACAACAAAATTCATGTTTTCATATAATTTTTCCATTTATTTGCAGGTTGTTCAAATGAAAAATAAAATGGCTGTTTTAGAGATTGAAAGTAACCAATTTACAGCCGAAATATGCAAGCTAACAACAGAGATCACACATTTTAGAGATGAAATCGGCTCATTTAAAAAGGAAGTTATTTACAATGAAATTCAAATTAAATACTTAAATGCTGTGACGAAAGCATTGAGAACAGACTTGAATTACATTGATGTTGATGTTTACCAAATTATAAATGAAGTCAGCAACCATGACATTGAAATCAAAGGTCTGAAAATGGGATCAAGAGTCCACTCCAAAATTGACAGTAATTCATCAGAACAGAGCCAGGAAAAAGTAATAACTAGCTAAAACCAGATATTGTGATTTACTATGTCATTATATGTATACATTTTATGTAAATATTATAAATTAATAAAGCTTGTGCTAGTGAAAATCACATTTTTTTAGAGGAAACCATTTATACATGTTACCGGCAAAGTTTGAAATCCGGCAATCTATAGAATGTCTAGATATTGTGTAGAATGCCTAAAACTAGCCGCCAATGTATGAAACGATTTAGATTTTACACACTTTCTAGGCATTCTATAGAATGCCAAATGAGAAACCAGCAAAGTATAAAATACATCTTCGATTGGATTCAAATTTAATGAAATGTAATTCAAAATGTCATTCAAAGTTACCATGTTGAAACAAGTAGGTTGATTTTTATTTCTTAATAGCATTTATATGAACATTTTGTTTTGTAAAAGCATAAATTTTGTTTTTGCAAAACTTAATTTTTCTTTACGTGTTTTGAATAAACTTTTTAATGGCACTCTCATTATTTTTTCAGAATAACATTTTTATTTTTGAGAAATGCGCATCATTTACATAATAACCGGATCAGGACGCTTTTTTCATACTTTGCCTAAATAGTATTTGTCATTCTATAGAATGCATAGGTATTGTATATGTTACCGGCAAAGTATGAAACGCCGGCATTCTATAAAATGCCTAGGCATTCTATAGAATGACAAATGCTATTTAGGCAAAGTATGAAAAAAAAAACGTTCTGATGAGGTTATTATGTAAATGATGCGCATTTCTCAAAAATGAAAATGTTATTCTGAAAAAATGATGAGAATGAAATTAAAAAAAATATATATTCAAAATGCGTAAAGAAAAAGGAAAGTTGTACAAAACATAATTTATGCTTTTCTCATTAAGGGAAACAAAATTTTCGTTAAAAAATTCACATTTAAGTCACAATTATTTTCAGTTTAGAAACAAATATTGCACAAAATAATCCACAACCAATTTCAACACCTTTACTAGCATGGCCGCAGAAGATTTTATAACTTTCCAGTTTATTTGGCATTCTATAGAATGCCTAGGAAATGTGAGATATATAAATCATTTCATACATTACCGGTTAGTTTTAGGCATTATGTACAATGCCTAGGCATTTTATAGATTGCCGGATATCAAACTTTGCCGGTAACATATACAATGCCTAGGGAAAGTATGTAAAACTTCTCATACTTCATACCTTGCCAAAAAAACACCCGGCATATACAATGCCTAGACATTCAGTAGAATGCCTGCGTTTCATGCTTTGCCGGTAACATATGCTCTACAGCTCCGATTATCCAGGCCCAAGGAGGCCAAGACCGATCCGAATAGCAAAAAAATTCGGATAGTTGGACAACTTGAAAAAGGCTATACTAATGTTTATTAAATAACTTCCCTTCACACTTTTTCCAGGTTTAAGAATGGCAACTGAAAAAGTACTATTATAGAATAAAACAAATACCGTGTTTTAAATACAAGAAACTTGCTCCAGTAATAAAAACTACAAGGCTTGGACAAAATAATGGAAACACTTCTATACCGACGCATTTTTTTCTCAAAAAATACTTAGTATATTTACTTTAATATAATTTCTCAAGAAATACTTAGAATTATTTTAAAATTTAGAATTCTTTTTTATACGTATCAATAAAGTCAAAAGCTTTTAAATGTTTGAGGGACCGGTAGTAAATTTACGAACGAAAAATAAAATTTTAGAGCATCATTTGCCAAAACATGCAGCAATAAGCTTGTAAATTGTATCAATTAGGTACAATATGAAATAAATGTACAAAAGCTAATAAATCTACTTGTAGATGAAATATTAATAAAGTTGTAGACATTTTTTTAAAAAAAAACTAATTTTTTCGATTTATATTTTCTTACTCTAACTGCGGAAATATTCAAATACCTTGAAAAAAATTTTTTGAGCTCTTTTTTAAGTAATAAAAATATTATTTCAAAATTTGAAAAAAAAAAAATGCGCGAGATATTAGTAGTTAAAGTAATATTTCATGCTGCTTACACGGGAAAAACATTTCAAAAATATCTTAAATAATTTTGTTTAGAATTGTATTTGATTATTTATGAAAAAAGTCCGATTTGAAAATGGCGAAAATTTAAGAAGTTTCTGTGTAGTTTTTGTTAATTTGAAAAAAACACTTTGAATAGTAAGGGGTTTTCCACAAATTTACTTTCATACAATTAAACAAGATTTATTAAAAATTACATCAGCATTATATAGAACTATATTCTTTTAAATGTTTTCTTTCCTAATACCATCACATTTTGTTGTCATAACCATCTTTTTAGGGTATTATGATATGTTATGAAATTTGTGGAGAGTCCCTTTTCATTTTCAAAATATTCAAATCGGACTTTGTTCATAAGTTACTAAACATGATTCTGAACAAAATTATGAAAAAAATTTAAATGTTTTCCACGCAAGCGCAGTATGAAGGATTTAATTTAAATACACATATCTTGCGCATTTTTTAATGAATTTTTTCCAAATTTTAAAATACTATTTTTATTATTCATAAAAATGCCCCGAATTTTTTTTTTTTTAAAGATTATTTCTGATTTTTATTAAGAATACGTAAGTCAAAAGAAAATAAGTTTTTTTAAAAGAAAAATGACCATATCTCTATGAATATTTATGCATTTATGCTAGGTTTACGAAATTTTTTGCGGTTATTTCATATGCTAATCGACGTAATAACGCTAATAATCGTAATTGACATGAATCGAACTTATCTATATACTTTTTGGCATAAGGTGTTCAAAAAAATTCTTTTTCGTACGTTATTTATTACCGGTCACTCTTCTAAAAGCTTTAAACTTTATTGATATATATATGAGAAATCACATGATTTAAAACCCTTCTAATGTTTTAAAATATTTCTCTGAGTATTTCTTGAGAAATATGAAAAAATAAGTTCGTATCGAAGTGTTTCCAGTATTTTGTCTAAACCGTGTACTTGCCACCCACATTGAAATCGAACGGAAAAAATATCAAGATTATTTTCAAGATCACCAAGAAACACAAGAAAGCCATTTTTTGACCCTTTTCAGATATTCTGAAAATAAAATAGCATTTTCGCAAAAAAATAAAAAAATTCCGAAAAGGTGGGGATAACAAATGGTACTTGAATGATCCGGAAAATAGGAGAATCCGTCAAATAGGCGTTTGAATAATCGGCACTCTATTGTATTGCGAAAATTTATATAATGGCATCCAACTTTACAGAATTTTCCAGTAGACTATCAGGCACTCCTGGTCTCTTGGTTTAATCATATCTATAATATAGTATATAATAACTATAATATATGTAGAAAAGCAAAATTTTCTCTTTTTCTAACAAGTCTTTTGTCATCAATCGATTAAATTTATTTTTAATATTTTGTGTTAAATATTAGATAAATCAGTCGGACTTCCATTTAACGAACTTCCATTTTGCAAATTTCTCTATTTTGCGAATTTTTTAGAGGAACCAAGAACATTTTGGAAATTTCTTCGTCAAATAACTTCCAGATAGCGAAGTAAATTTTCTATTTAACGAACTTTTCGTTGAGATGCACTTTTCCTATTTCCCAAAATATTTCAAA
Organism: Parasteatoda tepidariorum; assembly: GCF_043381705.1. Classification (NCBI taxonomy): domain Eukaryota; kingdom Metazoa; phylum Arthropoda; class Arachnida; order Araneae; family Theridiidae; genus Parasteatoda; species Parasteatoda tepidariorum. Next base: position 39,079,461 of record NC_092212.1, on the reverse strand, counting down.
ACATTTCAAACTTGTTAACGCATTTCATGGGGGAAATGACCTTGAATTGATTTTCGCAGCCACTTAAGTTTTAGAGAAAGCAGTTTAATACCTTTCTCTTTTTGTTTGCATTTCAAATGAAAACTCAGACAAAATTAACGAATTTTATTAATAACAATTAAACTTAACGCATACACTAATGTATGTTTAAAATTACTTTGCAGTTATAATTTTATACAGCAAATAAATGCAGTTATAATTGTATACTCAAATTTAGCTTTTTTTTAGTTGAAAATGTAAGTAGCATGATCTGCAAATATCTCGGAACCATCAGCAGTTTCCATTCTCATTAATTTATATTCATACATTTCAGGTAAAACAAAGCAAGCTTGACAATGGCATGTACTGGTGTCTACGATTCTTCCTAATATATACTGTTATGCGTTTTGCTACATTTATTGCCTGGTTTCTTCACTATTTTGAATTGGTTATATGATTAGCATTGCATGTAACTCAACTCATACTTACAGTATTAGGTTTTATTAACTTTTATTATGTAAGGACAACAATAATTTATTGCATTTAATTTATTACATCCGAATTGGAGTCTTTAAACTAAAAGTACCGCAGTGGACTGATCGTTAAGACGCGGTTCCAAGCAGATCACCGAAGTCATGCAACACTGGCTGTGCGGGTGGGATTACTCTGCGTATGGACCGAGGTTGTGCGGTATTGGTCCTCGTTAAACTGTTTTACCTAAAAGTGCTCGATTTCGCGTGCAGGTAGTCGGGCTACCGAAGAGGGGGGTGCCATCCCCTCTGCAGAGGATCAATATAGTGATGGCATGTCTTCGGATCATCCTCAGGGATGATTCCCAGACCGTCGCCAATAGCCCATAGTGCAGCTCCAGCGCGACGTAAATGAACTACAACAACAACAGCAACTTTAAGCTGGAATGTAGTGATTATTTAGCCACTTTAAACTCGTGATCGCATGATCGTGATATATATATATATATATATATACCTGTATATATCAATCTTTTTGAAATTTCAAAATACACTTGCATCTAGCCAGATCAAAAAACGTAAGTTTTTATCTGGAACTGTAATGAGTTAATATAAGTGCAATTAACTTATAAAAAATGATAATTAGATAATCAAATATTGGCAATTCATTTTTATAAGTAACTAGATGAATGCCCGTTATTCACACAGGGTGAGTAAAAAATAAGTAGAGAATCAATAAATCAGTGAAAAGAATTACTACGAAATCATCCTCATAACTGAAAAGCATATACGGACCAGGTAAGGGATATTTTAAGGGAATTAATGAACGGCTGGTTACGCCTTTCCTTAAATCTTAACACAACCAATCACATAAATTTTTAGTTTTCTAAGTTTAGTTTATGCTAAATTTATAAATATACTAAGTTTATACTAAGTTTCTAAATTCTAAGTTTTTCAATTAATGTAACTAAAATTATTTCATTATTTTTTATTTTTGTTGCCCTTTAGGGTGACTTTATGTTATTGAAGTACGTAAAACCTGTTTCTTGTAGTTTATCCCATTAGAATAAAGATAACATGCATTTAGCATCACTTGGCAAGGTGCTATTATTTGCGGCCAAACCATAATAGTCAAAATTTACCATTTTCAAATAATTTTCTCC
>NC_092212.1:39064637-39077458 GCF_043381705.1 Parasteatoda tepidariorum | reverse complement strand
TATATGTATATATATTATATATTTTCCCACTGGGAAGTGTAGGAGTCCAAAAGTTGTGATTTCTTTCTCAAATTTAAGAGATAAGTCCTTTGTAAGGAAGGCATACATAAACTACGCAGTGAGGGTCACCCAAGAAATAACTCATAAACTGCGCAGTGTAATAATAATGATAATAAGAGAAATGCCTTAAAATTACTAGTAAAGGATCGAATTTCTTGTTTATTGTAACCCGTGCGAAGGCTTTTAGTCTTCTAGGAAGGGTTGTTTCAACATGGTACTCTCGTATTTGTACGCGTACGTACTCATTAGTAGGTATAAACTCAGAGTTTGCGAACCTAGGGGGCATTGTTTCTCCATTTCCAGTTCAATTTTATAAACTTGCACTATATGTTTTCTAAAACTATCTTTTTTGTAGTTATGGAATAGATGCATTGGACCAGCAAGAACCAGAGTTATAATTGCAATGCATAATTACGTATTGCTCTCTCCAGACTGGAACCAGATGTGCTATCTTGGTATGCTTCAAAATTATTGGAAAGAAAATCGTAGCGTTGCAGCATATGTCAATCTGACTATACTCCAGAATTTTAACCTCCCTCCTAGTAATACTTGGAAGGTGCTATAGATATTATTGCAAAACAACAGCTGAAACAGAAATGTGATAGTTGGCTAGATGAGTCTGAAGCAAGGCATGGTAATTGACTAGCTTTATATTGCTGAGCTCTTACGCCCTTCTTTTACAATAGTTTTAATTTTTTTTAATGACATACGTTTTAGTAAATAAAACATATATTTAGGTTTTACATTGTCTTATTTCTGCTACTTTCTAGTTAGATAAAAGCTTTGAATTATTGTGTACCTCGCAAAAATCAACTGCTGTGCATTCTTAAAATTTTTAAATCATAAAAAAATGCTTACGAAAGCAGGAATAATGGGATCCCTGCAAGTGAAACGTGGCATTTGTTTACGTTAGCAACTGTTCTTTCCATTCCATTTCGAGGAAGCCAAACCCATCAGGTATCAATTCTCTTAAGTGACAAAATCTGAATTCTTTCACAAAGATTCTTTTCGAGTGATTTCAATTTTTTCACTATTTTATTTCTTACTTAACACAAAGACAGGTACGAAGCCATGTATAATTTTTTTTAAAAAAAGAAATATCCTGTTTATGATATTATTATATGAGAAAAAACGTATTCAAATGCTAAAATAATTTTTTATCTCAATCAAAATTCTTTTGCAGAACATTTCATAAAAGTACAGATGTGCAATGCGCCAAAGGAAAAAAAAATGAAGGAAAAAAGAACAACCTAGATAACTTTTGAACTAATAATCGGAGTTTCACGTTCTAGGGCTCAATCTTAATGGTTCGAGGGGGTGACCACAAATATGATAATTAATTAGATTTTATTGTTTTCACCTTATTCTTTAATAACAATTCCGAAAAAAATGTTTATTGATCATTGATAACATAATTATTTCATTTTATATTTGTTTTTTTATTAGTATTCAGCATGACAAAAAAATTAAATTGCTTAACTTAATTTATGGAATTTCAGTTACATATGTTTTTAAATTTGCTTTTCGTCTGATTGAAACTGAAATATTTTGGCAGTTAACAGTATTGAAGTTAATTGGGCAATTGCTTGCAATGCTATTTGCTTTTGAAATATTACTTAGCATCAACTTATTAATATTACATGTTTTAATTTGTTTGCCATATTTTAAAGTTTTTTTTCATCAGGATTTAATTGCTTTTAGTTTAAAATTTAAATTACTGGGGAAGGGGGGGCGAGAGGAAGCACCGTATAAGGAGCGTCCGGCCTCCTATAAGATCAACAATGATTTGAGTTGGGCTCTGCCACGCGTGCTTCGGATACTGAGATTAATCTCCGGCTAATGCCCTATAGTAATGTGTAAAATGATATTGCTTCCTCGCTTTATATAAGTTTATAATATTGTTTGCAATAAGTTTATAATATTGTTATATAAGTTTATAATGTTGTTAAGTTTATAATATTGTTGTTGTTAAACAAAATTGCTTTATCTAAGTTAATGTTGATAATAAGCACCTCTGACATTTTACAATCCTATCACATTCTCTCTACGTGATGTTGGTGCAGAAAAATTGCCAGCCTATCTCCAAGAAAACGACTTTAAGTTTGTTCGCGAAGCGAACAAAAATGTAATTGCATAGCAATTATCGGGGGTTGACGAGAGGTAGCGAGCAGAAGGCAGAGCCTTCTAGTATATATATATATAAAGGATCGAATTTCTTGTTTATTGTAACCCGTGCGAAGGCTTTTAGTCTTCTAGGAAGGGTTGTTTCAACATGGTACTCTCGTATTTGTACGCGTACGTACTCATTAGTAGGTATAAACTCAGAGTTTGCGAACCTAGGGGGCATTGTTTCTCCATTTCCAGTATTTCTGATTTTTATTAAGAANATAAACCAATTTCTTTAAAATAGAGAGTAGTAGCTAAAAAAAAAGGCTTTGTTAACTTCCCGTGAAGGTAACGCAAAGACTAAATACAAAATATATATTACAATTGTTTTAAATTTTCTTTTTGATAAAATATATTTTAATAAATAAAAGATATACTTGTTTTTTTCATTGTTTTTTCTTCTGCTGTGGTCTAGTTAGTTATTGTGTGCCTCACAAAATTTAACTGCTATGCATACTTATAATTTTTAAACCAATAAAAAGTTCTTGTAGAAAAATTATTTCTATGTATTCAATACATTAGAAAAGCATGAATTACTAAATCAAAAGAGTCTAACATAATTGCAGGAATCCTCTAAGTAAAGTTGAACTGCAATGATCATTTTTTTTAAAATCTTATAAGAATTCTACTATCTCTTTGCCATTGCAATAACCGTTGGAGGTTTTCTTGCTTTTTGAAATGCTGATTAGTTCCATCAAAAATGATCTACCTTCACGAAGGCAAGTTTATTCCAAAGTAGACTGCAGTTCCATTGTCTTTTGGGTTGGAGTTTCAAAGATGCCGGGATTGAGCATCGATAGTTCTTAAAACAAAATTAGGCCGGCTGTTCAACTCCGATTTTAAAATAGAATAAAATCCTAAAAGAATTAATGTAGCATAACTAGTCCTTTTTAACCATTTAGTTACTTTATAAAAGTATAAACAATGAAGAAAAACATAGCTGTAATTTATTTGATAATTAATCAAATCAAATTTAAATTGCGAAAAGAAACGCATACATATGATTTAATTTTTTTTTTATTGAAGTACAAAATGCATAGTTGAAATTTTTGAATTCGTTTGTGCAGTGAAAATTCTTCGTGCAGTGCTGAAAAAAAAACGGACTTTTCAGAGTAATTTTTGATTTATTGATCGGATCGTCTCGTTCTAGGACTCAATCTTAATAGTTCGGGAGGGGTGACATCAAATGTGAAAATTAATTAGTGCAGACGATATTTTAAGTTATGAAATCAGACAAAAAAAGGAATTTTCTCAGAATAAAAATGCCTTTTTTTTCAACGGATTCAGATTTTTGATCCTCAAAATGGGGAGTTTCCTCAAGCAAAGAGATATGCTCCCCCAAGCTTGGTCAGGAGAGCAATTCTAAGTTTGAACCTCATAACGTTAATTTTATTTTTTGCGTACTTCGCTACTTCTCGAAAACCTTTTAAAGTAATTGAAAAACGCTTTGCACATGATTATAAAATTTGTTTATCCATAGAAAATTTCATGTAAGAAATTAGTTTCAGTAAATGTTTATTGCTTTTCTTTTATTATTTTATTTAATAATAGTTGAAAAATTGTTGAATTGTATGGTATATTTTTGCATAATTTCATTACATCACATCACATTCCTTTTTTCTACATCATTTTAAGTAGTTTTACATCGCGAAATACAAAATTTAAGCGAAAACGGTAGAATTGTTCTTGAGAAATCGAATTTCTGCTACAGATTCAACTTTTTCAAAATTTGATTTCTCAAGAACTATTCGACCGATTTCGCCCAAATCTTTCAATTTGCCATGAAAAATTACCTACTTTAAAATAATGCAAAAAATTTTACACTTCATAATTTAAATTTCTTTCGACTATTATTAAATAAAATAATAAATATTAACTAAAGTTTATTTATCTTCGGATAAACGAATTTTATAATTGTGTGCAAAAATGTTTCAATCCATTGAGAAAAGTTCTGGAGATAGGGCGAAATTCTCAAAAAATAAAACTAACATTAATGGGTTCAAACTTTGGGGAGCTCTCTTAATCAAACGATGGGAACCCTATTTTCTAGGTTACTGCAACCCTTTATATTTTGGGGTTCAGATATTTAAATCCTTCGGAAAAAAGGTATGTTTACTCAGAGAAAGTACGTTTTTCATGTCTTCGTAACTTAAAATATCGTTTTACCAAATTAATTAGCATATTTGAGGTCGAAGCATTAAGATTGAAACCTAGAACGTGAAGATCCGATCATTAGTTCAAAAGTTATTTAGGTGAGTCCGCTTTTTTTGGCACACTTTAACAGATCGCGAATTTATATATATCTTCATTAGTAGCTTCTTTGAGATGATCAGCCCCCGCTGTTTTTGGAGTAATATTTCCATCAACTTATTTCTTGGATTTTACTAGTCCGAATTTTAGTTACGTAGAAGTTCCAAAATAAAGTTTTCAAAGTTTTAAGCTACCAAAACCAGCTTAGAAAATATGAGCCAGATGCATTCTGGTCATAAGTTAAAGTTTCAAAGTTTTAAGCTACTAAAACCAGCTTAGAAAATATGATCCGGATGTATTCTGGTCATTATCTGCAGCAACACTCGAGTCGTTTTGGTTAGGTACAGAATCTTGATCATTAGTTTCAACCACATACGAAATTTTCTGGACAGATTCGGAGATTTTTTCTTTCGTTTCGCCAGCATCAGGATCATTCTGGTTAGGTATGGGATTCTGATAATTTGCTTCACCAGCATCAGAAACGTTCTGGTCAAGTTTTTCCTCATTTGTTCTATCAGCATCATTTTCATTTTGGACAAATACAGAATTTTGATCACTTGCTTCATTAGTTTCCTGGTCGCTTTCGGGTTTTTGATAATTTATATTACCAGCATCAGGATCATTCTGATCAGGTATAGGATTCCGATCATTTGTTTCATCAGCATCAGTAACCTTCTGGTCAGGCTTTCCGTCATTTGTTCTATCAGCAACACTTTCATCCTGGAGAGATACAGAATTTTTATCATTTGTTTCACTAGTTTCCTGTTCAGTTTCAGGTTTTTGATCATTTATATCATCAGAATTACAATTGCACTTCTCCGGTACAGACTGATAATTTATTTCACCAACTTTCCTTCCAGTTTCAAGATTTACGTTAATAGTATCACCAGTTGGACCAAACAGCTCATACATGCCCAGAACCTGAAAAAAAATTGAGTAATTTTAATTTGTTTTAAAAAGGAAATTTTCAATAAAACACTCTAAATTTTTTTATTTCATAATTATTTTATTAAAATATATTCTTTTCGAATTTAAGTTGAAGCAATCCGAAAGGAACAGTAAAAACAGTTCCAGAGTTCCAAAACCACAAAGAAAAGGTTGAATTTTTCCTTCTTAGTGGCAAGGGTTTTGAAATACATTATAATTTACACAGGCTTCCTTGATCGAGTGGTATTAACCACAAAAGGCTGTGAATAGCATGTAGGTAACGGGCTCGCATCCGCTGTTACCCTGGATAAATCCATGCTATATTTCTCTGTATTATGTTGTCAATTCATCTACTCGACAAAGGTTTCTAAGCCTTAATTCAGCACACAAGCTGGCTAATGTATCTTGCAAAAGTAAATAGACTTAAATGACTTATAAGTTGTAGTTTATTTACGTCGCAGTAGAGCTACACAATAGACAACTGGTGACTGTATGGGAAACATCCCTGAGGATGATCCGAAGAAATGCTATTATAATTTTGATCCTCTGCAGAGGGGGTTACGTCTCAGGAGGGGAATAAGGGGGCTCCTGTGCCTGGGATCCAAGATGATCCTACAAGCTGAACTATAACAGAGAGGTTTTTCAGTGTTCTCATCTTATCAGGAGTCCTCAGGATTTATCAACTAGGAGAAGGTGTGATCAGATTTTGAAATTTCATCTGTTTTGGAGAAAAGGTTTATTTTTCTGCTTTAAATTTTATTCTTTTTATGCTATTTTTTTTTAAAATTATTTATATTAAATTATTTAATTTAGATATTTTTTAATTAATTATGTTTTTTTAATGAGATATAGAATTTTTTTATAAATCCACTATGTAGAAGTCACTGACTTAAGATATGCCAGGAAAAACATTTATATTGCTCGTTATCCACTGACTTTTTTTTAGTGACTTCTCATGATTAACAAGATAAAACAAGATCAATCCTGCATCACGGTAATTTGCTTTTCGTCGTTAGAGGTGTTCTATTTTCCAAGTATACCGCTAGAGGTGTAATGATCATCATCTAACCAACCAGGAAAGAATATCCAGTGACATCATGTATTTTGAACCAATCAGGAATAAGTTTTTAATGCAATACATTCTGTGTAGTAAATCTATCGTATAAAAATCGAAGATCTCACTGAAATCATCAGAAAAAAGACCTAAAGATTGAGGACATCATTTACGACATGACTAAACTCAATACTAAATTCTGTAAAGAAGCAAAAGACTGCCTTACGTCAAATTTCAAAAAAGATTTTCAACATCAATATTATTAGTGACAATGCTAGCTTCAATCTACTAACAGCCTTCCTAACATCAGATTGCCTGATCTCTAAGTAATACAGACAGTGATCCTACAGTATCCATCTTAACAACACAACACACGCAGTATTTACGCCAGAACTGTGGTAGACCTTGCGAAGGAGCAACCTTTTCGCAGGGTCCGATCCAGGCGAGCCATAGCTCTGCTTAAAATCTTTAATGAAAAGCAACCTGGCACGGGACGGCCGGGTCACCATGTTACAGAGGCAAACCTAATTTGTACTTACCCCTGTAAATAAATGAATATTCGTTTTAGTATTATTAATCTTCTTGCATATATTTGCAAATTATTTTATGATTACTATTATTAGCGATGTTATAAATATATATATATATATATATATATATTATTTTACAACTAACTATTGTGCTTGTCATTATATGCTATATTTTATGTAATTCCTTTCTTGACAAAGGAGATTTTCTTCTATTTTCTCTATTCAATTTATTACCTGTTCTAATTGTATGACTACCTATATCATGACCATTGGCAGTTCGCGCCAAATGCCGAGATACAACTCATTCCCAGCAATCATCAGAAGCAACTTTGATTTTTCCAGTCTACCATTTTCAAACTTATAAAAGGCATTCCCAGCAATCATCAGAAGCAACTTTGATTTTTCCAGTCTACCATTTTCAAACTTATAAAAGGCATTCCTAGCTATCATCAGAAGCAACTTTGATTTTTCCAGTCTACCATTTTCAAACTTATAAAGGGCATTCCCAGCAATCATCAGAAGCAACTTTGATTTTTCCTGTGTGCCTTTTATAAGTTTGAAAATGGCAGGATTGAAACGAAAAGCTGACGAAGTAAGTATTCTTCTTATCAATTCGAGGCATTTTATTCAATGTTTAACGTTGCATAACCTAATAAGTTCTAATTTATTTTAGTGTCACCAAGGAATTTTTCTCGAAAGTGGGATTCCATTCACTACGTTTCTTTAGGAGAAGAAGTCTTTATTTTCAGATTTGCTTTGATATCAAATCAGTGTTTTTGCTTGGTGTTTATTCATCATCGCAGTTCAGTTTCGGTATTTAGCCATTACGTGATCTACAATGGAGGTTAATAAAACTTTTCTACCTATTACGTTCTATTTTGAAGAAATTAGTTTATGTTTCGTCAAATACTATCTTCTTAGTTCATATTTCATTAAATCAGTTCATTTGTTGATTGCAGTTTCGAAGAAATTATTTTTAAGTCTTAGGCTCTGAAAGTTTAATATACTGAATTATCCATTATTAAGAAAAGTTGTTTTGTGAATCTTGCTTCCGCATTTTGTTTTTCTTGTTTTCGCATTACATTTGTAGTATACAATTCTAGAACAGTATTTTTCTTCAACTAAAATCTTTTTTTTAAAAACGTAAAAAAAATTCTATTTTTGGAACTCAAAACAGGATAATTATTTTTTATGGTGAATTAAATCCTTAATTCATATTTTTTTCTTAACACAATTAAATTTTTTTAACAAAAAATTAAAAAAAAATTTTTTTTTCTATATTTCCATAAGAAAAAAAATTTATTAAATAAATAATGATAGAAAACTTTTTAAATTTTTTCTTGAAATATTATTTTATCAGGTTAATTTTCACAAAACAATTTTTCTTAATTATAGATCCTTCAGTCTAGTAAACTTTCAGCGCCTTAGACTAAAAACTATTGTCTTTGAAACTGTAATCTAACAAATGAGCTGATTTAAGGAACTATAAACTAAGAAAATAAAATGTGACGAAATATAAACCAATTTCTTTAAAATAGAGAGTAGTAGCTAAAAAAAAAGGCTTTGTTAACTTCCCGTGAAGGTAACGCAAAGACTAAATACAAAAGCTGAACTGCGATGATCAAGCAAAAACACTGATTTGATATCAAAACAGATCTAATTGAAAAAGTAAATAATTAATTAAAAAATTAGATCAAGCACAATTTTTCACCCATTGTCTATCATTTATAACAATTTTTTGTCAATCATAAAAATTCCCAGTAGGTTATCCACAAAAGTAAAATTAATCAGTGTCTGGCACACAATGTCAAAATGAGAAAATTTAAAAATAAAATGATAATAAAATTTATAATAATATTAACAAACATAAAGGTCCTTAACACGTTGAATGCCACTCTAATTTTACATGGCTTGCTCGTCAGGTCACACGGTAAATAACTACGAACTAAATTTGCAAATATAGACAGATTTTGCTAGTATATAAAAGGTTTAGCATGACAAATGTGAAAAAAGTGGTGAATTATATATGCCTACGAATTGTTTATACATAGTGGTGGATAAAAATCTACTAAATTGAATTTATTAAACCAAGAATCACAATAATTAAGTAAATTTTGATTAAATTGTCTGCAATTCCGTAAAAGAGTGTAAATTTTATAGTTCTATATCATGTTATACGCTGTCACCCAGTTATTTTTCGCTGCCTATGTAAAAGGTCAGGGTCAGGAAGGGGTGGCAGACGCAGCCTAAATAAAATTTCAGTGTCAGCCACCGGTGGTTGACGAAGCCTAAACGTAATTTCAGTGTCAGTCACCGGTGGTTGACGTGGCCTAAATGTAATTTAAGTGTCAGCCACCGGTGATTGACGCGGCCTAAATGTAATTTCAGTGTCAGCTACCAGTGGTCGACGCGGCCTAAATAGGAAGTCCAGTGTCAGCCACCGATGGCTGACCCGGCGCTCAACGTGTTAAAAGTATAGCATCTGATTGAATTATCTGGCTCTTTTCCAACTGCAATCTCAATTTTGCAACATGCCAGGATAATTGCAATGGTCACAAGCATTTTCTTTTCAACGTTAAAGTGATCCCTACACAATTGAGCTAATCAGAAAATTCATCACTAAATGTTTTATTAACCTGATTTATTCAATTGATGGATCAGGCAGTTTGCATTAAACTAAAACAAATATAGCCTGAGTAATTCTTTTTTCATTTTCTGATTAGTTGATTGCAATGAGCCTGAAATGTATCAGACAAATCTGAAAATACTGTCCCCATTTTCAAGGCACATTACAAAATCACAAAATCGACGAATCAATTCAATTTTCAATTAACCTGTAACATGTTTACTGATTTTTTGCTAACAATGCTTACCATAATTATTACAGAGATCCATTGACAAAGAGCAAGAAAACAGTTTAAAAGTTCGTTCCTAGGCTCTTCCGTGTTGATGGTAATTAATAAAATAAAACCCACTAAAGTTTCAGCCCCAAAAAGATATAATGTAACTTTTATCCGTTTTCCTGCACGAGCTTTCCGGTAAGTTTCAAAATTTTCATTCTTTATTTTGTCAGCACTAGAAGTCTTCTTTTTTCTATCATTCCAGCATAAATGCAAATACTGAAAGAAAAAATCATTTTAATTTGTATTAAAAAAATGTTTTTCAAAATTTTTTAAAAAACTATGTATTTAAGTTTTATTATTTAAGGAAACGTAATAAATAAATTAATTTTTAAAGTTATATTTCATGTATGTTTTCATACCATACAACAATAATCTATCTTACTTAATAAAACTAAGGCTCCTATACTATGAGAGATGAACTATACTATCCGCCCTATATATATACTATATATAGTATCTATATACTATACTATATATATATGAACTATACTATGGAGCTATACTATCCGCCATGTTGGAACAGACAAGTTCCTGGCAACCTGGAAGTGGAGCTCGCTTATGTGAGGTAAATACTTATTTATTTATAATTTATTAGACTTATTTACTTGTATATTTAGCATATAAACGATATTAAGTTGATAGAATTTGTTTTTGAATGCTTGTTTTCGTCCATTTTTTTTTAAAAAAAATAAGTAAATAACTTTCAGTGTTACTTGAATTGTGCAGTTTTAACTATGTATCATATATCATGTATAAATATAGGAATTTACATTGAAAATTGCATTTATTAAGTATATATTTATTAAAAATATGACTTTTAAACAACATTTATTGATTTTATTAACAATTTTAAGTGTTTATGTGCAATAAAATCTATAAATAAAGGCAAGAGATTGGCTGAAACAGTATTCGACAAATTTATTAATTGATCGCCAAGTTCTGTTCAAGTTTCAAGCATTTCTTTTTGTTAAAATCAAATATTTACCTGCTTTTTATTGTATTACTTTTTATTTCACAAAGATCAAGTAGTTCTTTTCTTAATAATGGCTCATTTAAGTTATTTGTTTAGTTATTTATGGTAATATATCGCCTAAAGTTCAAACGATTTGTTTACATTTATCATAAAAAATCTATTTAATTTGCGATCTTTAATTTATTTCTGGATCTATCAGTGTTATTTTTTCTTTGAAATTTTTGTGTCAAATTGCTGAAATAATTAGTTTCTGTGTTAGAAAATTTTGCGTAAGCATGTTCAAAAATTGCAAACACTAAATTTTTTAATGTGATTTAATTTAAGTTTGAAAATAAAAAAAAGTGTTCTAAATATTTTTGCAGGATCATTTTGAAGAATCTCAATTAGAAATAAATTGAAACAATAAATTAAGACCTGATGCTATTCCAACAATTTTCAGTGGTCCCAATTCCTGAAAAAAGACTGAAAGGAATAGGCTGTTCAAAACCTGGATCAATTTTAGATACGCTTAAATCTAATCCAAGTATAAATTTACTGATTCCTCTCCATTTGCTTAGTTTTTAAATTTTTTTATTATTAAAAAACCAAAAATGTGTAAAAAAAAGCTATTTCTGTCTAGTAATAAATATTGTAAAATATAGATATATTTTTTTAAAATTGTATTCCTTATTTATGTATCATTAACTTGAATAAATATTATGAAAATGTGATCTGAAATAAGATGTTTATTCAAATAAATTATTTAAAAACTTATCATGCGTCGCTTTCTTTCCCTCCCCATAAAACTCTAGTTACTATTTATAATATTAATTCTATTTATATAATAATAATGGCTAAAAATCTTAATTTGTTTTGTCCTTTTATGTTTTAAAGAAAATTTAATGTCTCAATTTCAAATTAATTCTTGATTTTGAAGCAAAATTTATTATTTCTCATGATTGTAGACATTTACATTTAGTATATTGCATAATAAATTTAATTATTTCGATTGTAAAAACATGCTTAAAAATATTTCAGACAAAAATATGTTTTGTTTTTTTTAAATCTGGAAAAAAAAAAATTTGGAAAAACCCAGATCTAACAGAAATTTAAAATTTAATTCCAAATTTACTTTGAAATCATTTATAGAAAAGATTGATGCAATTGGCATGTAGCACATACACATTTTTTTTATTTAAGACTTTTAACCGGTAATAAAATTTAGAATAAATTTGTATAAGCATAAAAAAATGCTTCCGAAAAACAATATTAATCGATGCACGCTTTTCTTTACTGATTATCTTATAATTGAGGTTAACGTTGTTTGTGGCGATAAGTTGCCAAATCTTGTAGCTCTTCATTATTAAAGGAAAAGCTTTTGCTCCGAAATGGGTGATAAGTCGACCTCTCTAATTCAGGGATTCTATATAAAACTAATGCATATGCACGTAAGCAATTAAGAAACCACTGAAATTTCTTTAAAAAAATGAAGACTTTGCCAATTTTTCTGGCACATTGAAAAGTATAGAAGGCAATACAATTTTCAATTAACATTCAACAATTCAGTAGATTTTTTCAATGCTTACCACAAATAAAGCAATGATCCAAAAAATAAGACCAATGCCACTAAAGAGAGCAGGATGGAACTTTTGAGACATCCACAAGCAGAGGGCTGTTATTAAAATAAGAGTAAAATAAAGTTCTGTCCAGATTGAATTTTTTGTACGATTTTGGCTTACAGAGTCAGGAACTCTTCTGGTCAAGTTTGAGGATGATTGTCGTTCCCTTTCGCCTCCAAATGAACACTTGTCGAAAAGCAGTTGCATACACTGCAGAAACAAAAATTTAAAATTTCGATTTAGATTAGGGTTAATTTTCATAAGAAAAATTTATACAGCTATTCACATATATACACAACAAAATAAAACACTTTATTTTACAATATTCTATTAAACTCGTTCATTTTTTTTTTTTTTTTT
>NC_092212.1:39054853-39064439 GCF_043381705.1 Parasteatoda tepidariorum | reverse complement strand
CTCCAGACATCAGTCTCGCGTCGTGGCGGGTGCCATGGTTACGAGAGAAATTCACTTGGAATAGGGGTATGGGTAAATAATTTTGTCTTGCATAGGTCATCGTTGTATAGGTTTTGATCGTTGCATAGGTCAGCTTGAGTAAACCAATCGACACCTTCATTTCTCCATTTCACCCTCATTTCAAATGTGCTCTCGCTTTTTACCATAGCATCAGACAGCCCCAGACTTTAAGTCTGGAGGAGTTCTCCTCAAAGCCGCACTATAGCCTGGTATGTCTATGTCACATTTCGCGCTATTGTTGTAAAGTGACAGTGCTCGGCTTCTACTATGTTCTATCATCTGAAAACACATTCGAATTAGTACTATTCAGAATTATGGTAATCTTTTTCTTTTGGGCCTACATAATAAGTATATAGTTTTCATTTTGCAGTGCAAAAAACGATTGGAAAGGAATGCTTAGGAGTGGTTTCATAATTAGAGCTCTCAATTTTCCCGAGGTTGTAATTCATTTGCCCGTTTTTCAAATTAAACCACACAAAAAAAGACAGCCATATAAAAAAAAAGCTTTTTGGGATTTTATGTAAGTTGAAATTATGTGGCTTGAATGTCACACAATAAAATTTCATTATTACTTACATGACAATAACTTTTCAATAATAATTTACTTTCTTGTCCTGGATTGTAATAAATATAGCTGCTTATAATCAGCATCACATGGTTTCTTTCAGACACAATGACGAAACTATAATTCAATAGGAACCCAACTATACTATTTCGTTAATTGAATTTAAGATACGAATAAATGTCGCGAAACTGTGGCGCTAGACATAATTTTAACACGGTGGGCCCTAATTTCTATTCTGCAATTCATCTTCTTAATGCTTACTGCGCTGCAAAATCAAAAACACACACATAGTATAAGGTATCAGTAAGACATTTTGCTGTTAGTGGGAATCTCGTGACCTATTTAATAAACCAATTACAATTACTAAGATTTCCTTTCTTACCTAAAACGAGACATTTTACGGATTTTCTTTGTAAGATTTTCCCTAACTTTCATGGAGCAACACGACGATTTTGGGTTATATATATATATATATATATATAACCCAAAATCGTCGTGTTGCTCCATGAAAGTTAGGGAAAATCTTACAAAGAAAATCCGTAAAATGTCTCGTTTTAGGTAAGAAAGGAAATCTTAGTAATTGTAATTGGTTTATTAAATAGGTCACGAGATTCCCACTAACAGCAAAATGTCTTACTGATACCTTATACTATGTGTGTGTTTTTGATTTTGCAGCGCAGTAAGCATTAAGAAGATGAATTGCAGAATAGAAATTAGGGCCCACCGTGTTAAAATTATGTCTAGCGCCACAGTTTCGCGACATTTATTCGTATCTTAAATTCAATTAACGAAATAGTATAGTTGGGTTCCTATTGAATTATAGTTTCGTCATTGTGTCTGAAAGAAACCATGTGATGCTGATTATAAGCAGCTATATTTATTACAATCCAGGACAAGAAAGTAAATTATTATTGAAAAGTTATTGTCATGTAAGTAATAATGAAATTTTATTGTGTGACATTCAAGCCACATAATTTCAACTTACATAAAATCCCAAAAAGCTTTTTTTTTATATGGCTGTCTTTTTTTGTGTGGTTTAATTTGAAAAACGGGCAAATGAATTACAACCTCGGGAAAATTGAGAGCTCTAATTATGAAACCACTCCTAAGCATTCCTTTCCAATCGTTTTTTGCACTGCAAAATGAAAACTATATACTTATTATGTAGGCCCAAAAGAAAAAGATTACCATAATTCTGAATAGTACTAATTCGAATGTGTTTTCAGATGATAGAACATAGTAGAAGCCGAGCACTGTCACTTTACAACAATAGCGCGAAATGTGACATAGACATACCAGGCTATAGTGCGGCTTTGAGGAGAACTCCTCCAGACTTAAAGTCTGGGGCTGTCTGATGCTATGGTAAAAAGCGAGAGCACATTTGAAATGAGGGTGAAATGGAGAAATGAAGGTGTCGATTGGTTTACTCAAGCTGACCTATGCAACGATCAAAACCTATACAACGATGACCTATGCAAGACAAAATTATTTACCCATACCCCTATTCTAAGTGAATTTCTCTCGTAACCATGGCACCCGCCACGACGCGAAACTGATGCCTGGAGGAGTTCTCCTGAAAGCCGCACTATATATTCCAAGGACTTCTCAACAAGATGGGAAAGTTGCAGGAGTCTTGCCTTTCTTTTACACTGTTGTGATATTACTGTCCACAATGATTGAATTGTTTTCAAGAAATTTTTGCCAATCATCCCAGTTATACATGACGAATTCATTCTTGAGTTTGTTGATGACCTAAAAATTACTAATTTTTTCTAAATGATGAAATTCATTCTCTAAAATTTAAGAAACACTCCTTTTAACAACTCAAGGCACAGAATAAAACAAATGTACTAGTTATGAGAAATGCTGGAAAATTATTTGTCGAAACTATCATTGTCACTTTCACGTCACCCGGATGTACTGTCTACGCTTTAGCTGTCTATTTAGTGATAGAACTTAACATTTTAAAACAAGCTGTGAGCTAATGTATATTATTTCAATTCATGTCGTTTGTTTATTTTCGTATTTTTGCGCTCTTGCAAAAGAATCTGAATCACACAATTACTTTATTCTGTATTGTTAATTCGTTAAAAAAAGTTTTTTTTTTGAATCTCTTAAACTTTTACATATTATATTTTCAACAATATTCATCAT
Source organism: Parasteatoda tepidariorum (assembly GCF_043381705.1). NCBI lineage: Eukaryota > Metazoa > Arthropoda > Arachnida > Araneae > Theridiidae > Parasteatoda > Parasteatoda tepidariorum. The sequence goes on along the minus strand of NC_092212.1, from coordinate 39,061,660 downwards.
TTAAAAAATCATTCACTTTGAAAAAACGTAAATTTCTTATGGGGGTCAAGATGACCCCAATTGCTGCCATTTTTCAGATATTTTTGGTTCTAACCATAGCTACACTCAAACATAAAGGCATATATGGGTGATTCTCACGAAACATGACAATTCGGACCAAAAAATTTCTTCAAATTTAAAGTCTTCAAAATAATCTAACATTTTATTTGTATACTTCTTTAGCTACACTTATTAATATCTTATAGACAGCAGAGTAGTTTATTGACATTTGCGCGAGAGAAAAAATAAAATAGAAATTCACCAAATCTTGAATGCCAGGAAAATGACATATTACCTTAGAAGTTTAAAAAACAGTCATTTTAAGCTAATAGTAAGTAACTCAACTTAAGCCTTTGCGTTAGATGGACCATGAATTGCTTAAATTAATTCTTTTTATCCACTGTAGAAAGAAACAAACAAAAATTTTGTTGCTGATATGTATAGAATAAAATTGTGTATAATAATCAATCATTAAATAAATAAATAACTTTGATTACATCCAAGCATATTACAATCATACATAAACTTCATATGAGGTTAATATTTGCTTTCCCTCTTTACAGTATTAGCAGTTAAAAAGAATTGCTGGTAACACTTCAATGACCTGGCATTCATAAGCCAGGAAAATGACAGCCAGGATAATGACAAATTTGCCATTTTATAGCATAACTATACTTTAATTTAATATTTTAGCCAAAGACGTTTATATTCTGCAGAAGACAACAATATTTCTTAAAATAACTCAGATAAATCTATGTAGTTTTTGTTATTAAGGATTTCAAGAAGCCAGGAAAATGACAGCATGAAAACCTACTCACCTTGAAAAATTTTTTGAAATAGATTTTGAGCCAGAAAATTGGTTCTTTATTCATGCAACAAGACATGTTCAGATAGGAGGGTAGCTAATCAATCTATTAACATAAGATATTGATTCCTGGCGCTATCTATTTTGGTTATAAATCACTAAATAAAAGTAGCCTGGAAAAATGACTGATTTTCATGTGACAAACAAATTATTGACAGAAAAAATTATTTTAAACGAAGTTTCAGTAAACAATACCCTCTGCGTATATTCTAGAAATGCTTACACAGGATAAGATAAAAAAAATTAGATTTTGAAAAATGTATGCGAAGTTTTGAAGCTAGTTATTATTGGAAATATTGTTTGGGACATGCCAGGAAAATGACATTTTGATATTCAATTAAATTTTTTAAGTATACAAAACAGTCAATGCTAGTGCAAAGTCATTTTAAAATGCTAACAGCAATGCTATTTATTAATTTTTTTAAAAAAAAAAGCTCTTTTAGTATTATAGTATTAGATCTTGGAGCAAGGGACAGTGAATTGTCATGTTTCGTGAGAATCACCCATATACATATATAGCATTTCTAGCTGCAGCTTTTTTCAATCAGACTTTTAAATTTATTATAGTACCCACATTAATTTAAGCTAACTAGAAAGTATATCCCTCATAATTTAATTAACCTGATTCGTTCAGCTTATTGATCAGGCAATTCGCAATAAGTAAAAATACTCCAAATAGCTCCATTAATGGTTTAATTGTATATTTACAGCACATATGTAATCGTATTTTAAAACTGAATAACTCTTAATAGATTTTCGAAATAGACTAAAGGGAAAGAGATGGATATGTATTGAGCCTAAAACGTATCAGACGGATTACAAAAGAAAACCAAGGACTATGCCTACTACTCATTACATTATTAAATGCATGTGGGACAATCCAGTTTACAATTAACCTTCAACATATTTACTGATTTGTTTACGATCAATGCTTACCACAGAAAATGCAACGAGGAAAAGTGGAGGGGCTAAACCATGGAAGATCGCTCGCCTGTCATCATAATCTGGAAAAAAAATGGCAGCCAAAATAAAAAGACAAAAATTAAAATTTCTCCATTTTTGAGGATTCCAATTTTGAGGATTTTCGTCATTTGTATTATCAGCATCATGAGCTCTTCCGGCTTGGAGTGATGACGGTTGACTTTTCATAACATCTTGGTACACAAATACGCGTATACACTGAAAAAAGAAATCATATTTGTTTAATATTTCGCATGAAAATTCATAGAATTATTTGCATATATAAATATATATCATTTTATTTTAAAACATTCTTTTAAAATGTATACATTTTTTCCAGCATACTAGAATGTTATTATCTGATTCAACGATAATATACAGAAATTGCTGATAATTCAAAAGCTCATCTTTTAGGTTCACACAAAAATGCACCACAAAAATTGAACCAGTTGATTTATTCTTAAGGAACACTACATTCGGGCTACTAAGTTGCGCAGTGGGAGTTATTACGGAGGATTTTATTACTCTTGGATTACTAGAGTATCAAATTTCTCGCTTATGGATGGCCGTGCTGAGGCCTTCTCGCTTCTAGGAGGGTGTTATTGAAAACCCCTTCATTTTCTCGAGTATATAGCTGCCTGCAAGATTTGACAAGGTTTTTTGAAGCTCTTTCACCAAGAAAAAAAAGAAGAAAAAAAACCACAATTTAATTGCCTTACACTTAAGGCAAAGCTATAATTTGAATACGCCAAAACCAAAGTATAAACTGTAAATGCCACCTTGCTGTAAGGGATAATCTGGACGTTAGAACGGACAAATAAGTAAAAAATTGATAAAGTTATTAAATTTTTTTAAATTTCGCCAATTTGGGGAAATTTTTCCCCTTAAAGGAAAATAATCGAAATCAATGCGACATCACCCCCCTTTTTTTTGTAAATTTTTATGAGTCAAGATAATACAGCATTGGAGTAAGTTTCTACACGTTAAAAAATTCGACCACAAACGCTTCTTATTTTCTGAAACTGTGGCTTTTCTCTATAACGTTTTGCGTTAGTTAACAAACATAAATGGCGCTGGCTAAACGTAAGCTAAACTTGACCTTACGGCCATGAGAAACTGTAGCAAACTTACATCAGTTATGAAAATAACATATTATGCTCAAAAAAGTATAATTGCAAGCGACTACAGATCCTTCGTAAAACAGGATTCTCAAACTCTACCCCTAACACCTATTTAGAGCAACAAATGAACAGGAAGTTCGCATATAAGTAACCCCCTTTTGCTTTCTTTCTTCTTAATTAAAAGACGGAAATTCCATACTAGCTGGTGAAACATTTCTTAAAAGTCATTTTTTTTCTCATTAAGCATCTTTTCTTTATGCCATTAAGCGAGGACGGGAGACAATAAATTTCCGTTTAAACCGGGAAATATAACGATAGTTTTATATAAAACAATTTCTTTCCATTAAATTTTATTCGCATAAGTGAATTATTCGATTAACCGATATGCAATTAAGTGTGAACGACTGTATGTCAAAAATCATTTGTTATTTTGAAAATTACTAGTAACATGTGGTAGTAAAAATTCTGCGGGTGCAGACAGTCTGAGAAACACGAGTGCAAAAACGAAGCATTGTTCTAAACGAAAAAAAAAAAAGCAAATAAATCATTTTTTTAAAAAATTTATATAACTGTTTTAAATAAAACGCAATAATCAGTTATTCTGCTGATTATCTAGGTAACATACATATTACCTAAAACTTTCTGGAAAAACCAAAAACTGTTTAATTTTCTTGATAATCCACAAAGTAATTTGCTCATTACCTATTAATTAATCTTCGAGGTCAAAATAAGATTTTGCTAAAGCAGTAGCAAAGTTTCTATGCGCTTAAATTAGCATAAAGTCAGTTACTTCTTGACACTTAAATTAACAAGTTACTACAATCAAACAATCTATACTTTGTTGTAGTTGTTTCTAATGCCACATGCCGATATCAGCAAGCCTGGTTGGAGAAACCAAGTGAATTTATGAAAGAGGGTGTGTTTCATGCTTTTCATTGGCATCATTTATGCCAAGAATACGTCTTCAGCCACCCACGCGTCACATCCCAGGGAGGACCCATTCATACTTCCATTCATTCATACACGGGTCTTAATTTTCACCTGAACCGGAGAACTATCCATCTTCAATTCAGTGCTACCCGAGGTACTGATTTGTTATGGGAATATGAAGGACTTTGTAACCCGACAGATTTAATTTGCTCCATTCATCATTTACTACATGAGGAGACTTCCGCAGGGGGGGGGGATCGAACTCATAATCTCTTGGACATGGGTCTACAGCCCTACTAACCAGGCTATCCCTGCTTCCCACGTTAGCGGCTTCCGAGGTTTAGAGATAATATAGCTGTTGATTTTTGCTAGCAATACTTACCGTATAAACATAAGTAAAACACAAAATTGTAATGACAGCTTTTAGATTGACGTTTATACCGTAGACATCTTCCGGATCAGAGGTGAAGAAATTTGAAAGAAGCAATGCTATGATTGGAGAATTTAAAAGAATCGGCCATATCACACTTTCTTCATTTTCCTAGAATTCAATTTTAAAATCAGTGTAATGTATCAGTAAATGTATTTACAAGTTTTAAATATCATAAATTTTTATTATTAGAATTTATTATTAGAGTTCTGTTTGACAATAGGGGGTAAACAAAAATAAAGTAGCCATAGAAAAAAAAACACAGTAAATGTTTTCTGCAAAGACAATACCTTATAGTAGTTGGAATGGTAGTTAGAGTGAGATTGTAGTCACAAATAAATATACCTATTTATAGTTATTACTGGGAACATGTTACCTTATGAACATGAACCTTATAGTAGATGGAATGGTAGTTAGAGTGAGATTGTCGTCACAAATAAATATGCCTATTTATAGTTATTACTGGGAACATGTAACCTTATGAACATGAACCTTATAGTAGATGAAATGGTAGTTAGAGTGAGATTGTCGTCACAAATAAATGTACCTATTTATAGTTATTACTGGGAACATGTTACCTTATGAACATGAACTTTATAGTAGATGGAATGGTAGTTAGAGTGAGATTGTCGTCACAAATATATATACCTATTTATAGTTATTACTGGGAACATGTAACCTTATGAACAAGAACCTTATAGTAGAGTTGTTAGAGTGAGATTGTCGTCACAAGTAAATGCACCTTTTCATAGTTATTACTGGGAGCATAAAAGAGTAAATGAGAAAATTTATAAGAATAAATAATGAAGAGTAAATAATGAAATTAATAGAGTAAATGATGATGAAATCTCTTTTATCTCTTACTATAGTGAATTGTGCTTAATAATATTTTCAGAATTTTAAATAGTACAATATTAAACTACTTTTTAATTAATTATAAATTATACATAACTTATAAATTTAAGATTTTTATTAACACACAATCTAAAAATAACAGTAAATAAATATTTTCCAATTAATTTAAACATAATAATGCTTATAAATTATTTATGGCATTTCATGAATTATTTAGCTGTAATTACTCATCTAAAGTATCAAACAAACAATAAGCTGTGTAAAAATATCCATTTTTATAGGGATTTCCTTTCAAAAATTTTTCACTCTAAAAAAAATTTTCTAAAATAATGAAACACCGGAAACTGAAAGAAGTTTTGATTTAATGAAGAGATCAGGAGAAACTAAAAAAAAAAATAATAACTATAATCTATAGTCTACCACAAAATCTACTTCAATTCGCAGCTATATAAACGAATTCAATTAAAAAATTTAAGAATTGACTATTTAATTTATTGTTTTCCTGGAATAGCTTAATTTATCATGCTTTTTTTTTCTTAATCGAGGGGTCTGATTTTAAAACCTTCTTCACAAATATTTCCTTGAAACAATTTTTTTCTTAAATATTTGTAAATTGTCATCCTAACGCAAACTATCTCCTTGAAGAAATGGGATAAAAACTAAACAAGGTTGAGGCTGTTTGAAATCTGACACGTGCTTCTATTATCGTTTGCGCACGCGAATTATTTTGATGAACTGTAAATGAAGCAAAAAAATACCTTAAAAAAGAAAGAACAGAAGTGAAATGAAAAAGATCGATTAAATTTGTTAAATCTTCGGAACAACGTAACGATGTTTATTTTGATTAATTATTTTCTATATTTTGTAAAAAAAAAAAAGAAAATACATATATGAAATCGTCATTAAATGTTTCCTCTCTATGAAATTTGTGCACAGTTTAAGTTTTAAATTTAAACGTCAAGATAAAGAATCATTCAGCATTTCGTTTGAAGTCGGATCTGGTTTCTTCGATCTTATCAATGCAGAAAAAAAGCAGGTATTTTTAACGAAGCTATATTTATAAGTCATAAAATATTTCAAAGCAAAAAACCACACAAATAGAAATAGCATAATTTAGTTTTTATATTGCGGTAAAATTTAAGAATAGCTCACCTTTTGGCGACTTTTTGAAATCTCGCCAAGTTAGCAATAATTACTTGGATCTACGTTGTTTTTCCTATTATTAAAAAGCAACTTAAATTATTGCTAATTTATTAAAATATTTTTAATAAAATTAAATAAAAAATATCTTGCAATAAGGTTGCAACATATCTCCCCGAAATATCTTCGAGAAGTCTTCCAAAAAGCCGCTTGGCGAGATTTCAAAAAATCGCCATGGGTAGGGCTATTCTAGGATCCACCCTATATTGCATGCGGTATTTAAAACCGTATATATATATATATATATATATATATGCACAGTCTCTCTTTGACTATCTTACAAATGCATCTGAAATTCTGCTGTTAAACATTTAAATGAATTTTCTGAAAAACCTAGCATTTTAATCTATTTGAATCTAACTCAATTCGAGAGAGAATATTCTTAACTATATTTAATGCATTTTTTT
>NC_092212.1:39030480-39054674 GCF_043381705.1 Parasteatoda tepidariorum | reverse complement strand
TAACTAAATATATATATATATATATAGATAGATATATTCTTTTTATAACTGCAGTTGAATGGCAGATTCATTTTATGATTTAAGGTTATCATGTTTAGCTCCGAAGCCTTGTATTTTGAAACCAAATCCAGATGACAAAAGAACTCTATTATTAGAACAATTTGAGAAACTAGCCTTCGTGGAGGACTTTCTGAAGGTTCTGACCGGCATTTACGTTACACGGAGAGGAAAATCACGAAACCTCTCAGTATTTGCCCGACTATAAAGGCATTCTAATCATTGATCTGTCTAACCCTGAGGATATTTTAAGTAAGCACTAAGGTGGGTGCAGAATTCGTAATGACCAGCCACCTCTTGGATTCGAACCTAAGTCGCCTCATTAGGAGGCGACTGCATAAGGTGCTAGTTTGGCTACATTAATAAATCCATATATCTGAGTCACTCCCTCCTCCACTTATCTGAAAAAGTGGATTGTTAAATCGAACTCAAAGGCAAGATTTTATTCTTTTGATTTACATACTTCGAAAAAGTACTAATAGACAATATAACACATTCTGTTATTCTTCTATGTTTCATGTTTCATTATTGCGTTAATGCTGATTTAACAATTCATCACATTATTTAAACTACGTTTATGATAGTTAAAAGTACAACTACAATTCGTATTGACAGACTGAAAAGATGTAATTAGGAGAAAAAAGTACTGCAATTAGGAAGGTTAAGGAAAGGTTGCATCTGAAGTTATTGCAACTGTAATTAAATTAGTCACAGAGATTGATTTAGCAATGAATAGAAACTTTTTATTTCCTTAACTGCACTTCTTTTTTGTATCTGTGATCTAAAAATTTGTTATTTTGTGTACTTCTTAAAAAAAAAAATTTATATGCGTTTGACAGGGTTTTGTAACCTTTATCTAAAAACTTAGCATAATTTGGGTTCGTTTTAGATATTTTATTTTAGAAATTGAAATTTCTATTTGCGTTTGACAGGATTTTTGTAATCTTCATTTAAAAATTTTTGTGTTCTTCTATGTAAATACTATTTTAAAAATTGGAATTTTTTTGTGTCGAATAGGGTTTGAGTAACTGAAACAGGATTTAAGTTAAGGATTTATGGATTGGTGGTTTTTATTAAACTTTTGCTGATTTTTAAAAACTTTTTTATAATATCTGAAATTTTTGTGGTTTGTAGAGAATTTTTAAAAGAGATTTTAGATATTTTTTAAGCAAATTTCTGTTTTGTAAGAATCAAATTTTTCAGAATCCGAAAATTTTTTGGTTCGGCTGAATATTTCGATGGCATAGATTTTCTGAAGGGGACACATTCATAAACTATCAAATGTGACAACTTAAATTTTACTCTACCGTAAAAAAGGGGTCATTATAAATTAAGAAATCAATTTTATTTTAATCATTATATTTCTAATGCTCATTAACTATTTTTATAATAAATTTTTATAGCAGACTTTACGCCAAAATAGTCACTCAAAATAGTTACTACCCTCAATATTCACTAAAAATGTCCATTTACTAGTAAAATGTTAACTATGTAATTATGAAAAAATTTTAGAGCAATTTATAATTAAACGTATCTTCTAAGCATTTATGTTCGAATTACGAAGAATATTAGGTTATTTATTATTTTTAACAAGACCAACAACATAACTGGGCCATTCTCCACTGTAAACACTCTAAACCTCAATTTTTATCTTACCTGTACATATTTTTAATTTATTCAATAATAAAGTACATAGGTTAAATCTTAAAAAATGAGATACAATAATAGTTATATTTAAATTTTTATTATGGAATCAATTCTTAAAATTTAGCATTGTACTTTTTAAGTTTTCTTGTTATAATCAACATATTTACATTTATTTCCTTAGCTGAAAAAATATTATAGCATTTCAATTTTCTTCTTTTTTTTCCATATATCTATATAATGCTCTTATTTAAAAATAAATTAAAAATTTAAAAATCATATTAAAATTATGTAAAAAATAAAAATTTATTTGAGCAAAAATTGGTTGTCCCGTGCATAACACAAAAACATGATAATTTTTATTTTTCTCATTTATTTTTAGGGCAAAACAGAAACTGCTTCAATTTTACTTTCTTTCTCTTAGTACTGACTTATATTACAAAGGAAGTTCCTCTAAGTTTAATATTAGATAAAAAATTAGCACTTGTTTTCATGTCCCGTGCATAACTTAGATTTCTCTAAAAATCGGGAAAATCAAAAACTCCAAGAGCATTTATAACTGTAGGTGGCTGAGTAACTTTAACAACTTCCTCATGTTGTAAAACACTTTATCTTCTCGTTTAGGCCATTTCCAATATTTTCCAGGCTTTACCATGGCAGAAACTTCAATATCATTTCCCAGCACTTGCGTAACTTCTCCAGCATATAAACTATTATCATATTTCACAACAACCCAATTTCCTCCAACACTTTTTGTGGTGTTAATTGCCCTGGTATTAAGATTTCTTTTTATTGGTGCTACAGCATTTTTATAAAATTTTAAACCAGAAGGCGAATATGTAATTCCATGCATTTTAGAAATTCCTGGTATTACTCTTGCGTTGGCCCACATATTATTATCTCTGTTTATATCTTTATCTAAAAATAGCATCACTGTAATAGGTGGCATAGCTTTTTTTACAACATTTACAAAATCTTCCGCAGACTGCACAATTGGAACTGTCTTAACTGCCTAAAACTGTCCTAAACTGTTTTAAAGTGTCCAAAACCTTAAACATTGGTAAAAGATAAAAATTCTATATGTGAAACTATTAAACACATAATAATTACATACATTAATAAATATTTTATATTTTTTATACAATTTACTTTAACTTATTAAAGGAAAATAATATAATAGGAAAAGATCAATAACTTTTGAAGCTGCACAATTCATTGAATAACAAAAGTGAGTACCTTATCCTTTAAATATGCTTTTAGTACTGATAAATTATGTTTTTGCATAAGGATAAATAATGCAATATTTAAAGTAATAATAAATTTTTTAACAAAACAAAAACTTGTCTTCATTTTGTTCCTTGTTCAAAAATTAACCTTTTATTTTTCACATTATTTTTTTAAAATTTTAATATAATTTGATCCATAGAGTTTTGGACAGGACAGTTTAAACCGTTGATTAATCCTTTCTTTTTTAAACCTTGCCAACTCTGATGCTTCATTCAGATATGTCACCAAATAATATTTTCTTAATTTAATTTTCTCACCATTCTTCCAAACTGTAACTTCATCTTTCATTCCTGGTACTGTAAAAAAAAATATCTGGACGGAAAAAAATTTATCGTACTAAATTAGGTGACTCTTCATCACTAATAGTATTTTTCTGACTAGCTTGCATGTTTAAGCCAAAATTTGTTGCAATTACAGAAACTACTGTTTTTTTTTTTTTTTTTTTTTTTGGTTGGAGATTTAGGTAAAGATTTTAATGATTTTCTCATTGCTTTTCCGACAGCTTGATAAATCTTGTAGGCATTTTCAATTTGGCTTCTTGATGGTGTATTATTCCTAAACTCTGTTTTCTTTCTTTGGCGATACAGTTGTAATTATCCTTTATAATGATTTATAAAGCTTCTAATTCAGATCACCAAACTAAATTCAAAGTATGAATTAGTGTTGCCACTTCAAAATATACATAATTAAATCAAGTGTATGCTTCCGTGTGTAATAAATTGCAGACATGTCCCGTGCATAACATTAGGTATGTCCCGTGCATAACACAAATAAAATAAATTTAGAATTTTATCAAATAATGTATTTGGAAAACATCCAGCATAATTTAATAGAAGTAATATTTATCAGCTAAGAAAAAAATATAATGACAATATACAAGTTTTAAATTCACAGAGTTTATGAAAAATAGAAGTCAGGGTAGAAATTAATCTTTTTTCTGAGTCCCGTGCATAACGACTATATTAAATCCCTTTTCAAGTATTTAAACTTTAATTTTTTATTTGTTTTCTATGCAGTCTTTAAGAAACAGACTTGTTTTGAATTGAATTGTAAAAAAAAATTAATTACCCCATTATTTTACTATTTTTATAAACTTCAAAGGCCTGCAAATGTCCCGTGCATAACAGGAGAATGGCCCAACTACAGAATAATGTAGGTAGGTTAATTATTTATTTACGTTGCACTAGAGCTGGACAATGGGCTATTGGCGACGGAGTGGGAAAAATCCCTGATGATGTTTCGAAGACATGCTACGACAATTTTAGAGACCAGTTTAATTACTCAATTTAGAAATAAATATAGGTCGCTTAGTTTGAGATATAAATCTCGAGGAGAAATTAGTCTGGAATGAAATTTTCACCAGATCCCTATACCCATGGTACGGCTCAACGACCGAACACAAAACTTTCAATTCCACAGATTTTACGAGCATATATTCGATGGGCCATTTGCTCGAGGATCAAACCCTGACCCCTCCGAACCGGAGTCCGAGTCTCTAACAAATGAACAGGATAAGCCCCAGAATAAGGTAAAAATATATATATTTAGCGGTTATACTTATTTAAATAGCAAAATATTACTATACACAGTAGGGTTTGCAAAGTTCAGTTTGAAACTTTTACATTAACCATAGTTTCTAAGAATTCATGTTCGAATTACAAAGAACATTTTATTATTTATTATTTTCAACAAGTATTACAGCATAGCCACAGAATTAGGTCAATACACAGTTACCTTAAATTACACAATTTTTAAAGCAAATAGTTTTTCACTTTTCTTAAATTACATATTAGCTCACACAAATAGTTAGACACATTTTCTGAATCATACATTGTCTGACGCACATAGTTTTATACTTTTACCGGAAAAACCTCCTTTGGGTAATAGATAAAATTGTGGCTGCAATAATTAATAGATATAAAATAGAATAAAATTTATATAAAATAGAAAAAAAACTTACTTTATTTTTCATTCAATTTTACACGAAACGTAGACAATAAAAAAATTAACAAAAACATTTCAATTTTAAAAATTTGTGTAAGAATTGCCAGTGCAATAAATTATAAAAAAAAATTTAGAAATCTATCTCGATAAAATCTGAATAAAAATTTAAATTTTTTTTTTTTTTAGATTCTTTTTTTACGTCTCTCAAGGACTGTAATGTAATGGGAAAAACATTTAAAGACATATTATATTCTAATAAACAAATTAAAACAAACCAGAAAAGTTTTCTTTAAAATTTTGCATTGTTTTGTAGCTGTAATTTATACTATTTTATATAAATTTACGCAATCATGCATCCTAATGATTATATAAAAAAAGAAATTTAAAAATTCATAAAATTAACAGAACAGCGAAGATCTTTCTCTTGTAGGAAATGTTCAGAACTAAAAATTCAGGTAGCGTTAGTGGTAAATATTAACATAGTTTTCAAGTCACTATTTTTTCCAGTCACTATAACCAGTCGCACAGAAAATTTAAACAAAAAATTCCAATTTTCAGGAGTTAATTACTTTTATTTTGTGTGTTTATTCCCCTCTAGACTATTTTTTTCTTTCTTACTTTCTCATTAGTCAAATTGAGGACTTATAAGTTTACTTATAATTTACCCTGACAACGCAACATCGAGGAACACACCGTAAGCTCAAAATATATTATCGAGTTTTATAAAAACTTGCTATTGTTTATTGTAATTCGATTTTCATTATTACTGATAATAAGAAACATGAGCATAGTTTAATAAAAATGGTAAGCACAATCATTTATGAACTTGCTATTGATTATTCTTATATATTGTTCTAATATCTTGAATATTCCAATATATACTAATATTCTATATATTCTAATATATTGAAAGGTTGCTATAGTTTATTTTAATGCAATTTCCAGTATAATTCATAATAAGAGACAAAAGCATAATTTATAATAAATAAAAAAAAGATAAGCAAAATCATGAATGGATTTAATAAACTACTACTAAACGTCACAATTTCATTTGTATCAGTTCTAAAATCACAGGGGCAAGTGCTAATGAAATTACTGTATATCGCTTGGTTATAGCAAGTTTTGATTTTTTACACACTGTCTATTAAAATAAAAATAACAGACAGTAAGAAGCATAAGCCCTAACTAGTAAAAAATTTTTTTTTTATTCAAATAATTAATTCTCGTGGGAAATAAATTGATTCTAAATTTGTTAATAATATATGATGAACCAACTCGATTATATTTTTAAAATTTTAATGAATCTTATAAATTACTTCTGGATAAAAAAAAAAAAAAAATTCTTGATTTCAATAATAACACCCTAAGACACAAATGAGACACCATTTATTTTAAAGTTCTAATTGCAAGCAAAAATATATTTTGGTAATATCATATTATAAAAAACACTCTAATAGTTAACTAAAAGAAATCCGATAGTTTTTTTCTTTATTATTCAATCATATTCAAAAATTTATCAATCGAAATTTCAGTGTTTAGATTAAAGAAATTTCAATGATGAATAACTGTTCTTCTGATCTAAATAACTGCAAAATTGAAGGGAAAAAAAATAGTTTAAGAGTGAGCTGTGTATGGAACACTTTAACTTAGTTTGTTTTAAATTAATACAAAATAATAAACAAATTCTGAAAAATATGTTTAGTAAGAACTATATGCCGAAGGAATAAAATTTTCTAGAATAATAGGCTTATTTGCAGTTTTCCTTGAAAACACATCAGCGGAAGAATACACCAGAAGTTCAATTTTTATCGTCTGGTGTTAGCTTGCCATTGTTTACTCTAACTAAATTTCCATAATAGTAAGACAATATGAAACAAAAGTACACACTGGTAAAAAAAAAGATAACAGTTATTTTTGATTCGAATAACTATTAAAACTGAGAAATTTACTTGCAATTAGATCTAAAATCACGGATTCGTAGAATGACATAAATCATTTAAGAAATATGAAATATCTTACCGTTTCATTTTCTTCTTTCCTTTGGGTAGCTACGGGAAGTTTGCAGTTGCACTTTTTCATCTTTGAGTAAATCACACACACAAAAAAATGCAATCAATTAATTGAATTGCTTTAAGTAGTTATTGAAAAAAAGGACGCTACTTGAAAAAAATGTGTTTTGACTGTTGTGGTACTACCAGCTGGCAGGTTTGGAAGAGGAAGGGGCGGGGCTTCAGATGGGGTCAGCGAGGGGTTAAGATTGTGGGGCCTACTACCTCCATTCTATGGTGGTTGCTTCTACTGATAAAATGTTAGAAAATGTTACAATAAATAACTTAAATAACGAATTAGTTTTTAATACATTAGCTTTGATTTGTCTTGAAAAAATATGAAGTTCTTAGTTCAATAGCGTTGTAATTAAAATATAAAGGAAAATACAGAAAAAGTAAATTATCATGATAAGAATAATAATAAAAAAAATAAATGTTGACGACACAAATGCTAAGGGGCCGACTGAGGGCTGTGATAGGGACCATTCACTTTATTATTCTATTTATTTTTCGATGCACTTTTCTTTTTCAAAAGGCTTATGTGCAGAACTGAACTGGAACCAGAAAATAGCTGTAGAATTTGAAAAGACCAGTCTAAAGCGGTTCTTGTCACTTCACAGTTTTAAATATATAATATGAAAAAAATTCAATGTATTCTATAGAATTAAAAACTTTAAAAAAAAATTTGAAAAAAAAAGTAAAGCTTTAATGATATTTGCAAGAGACAGGGTGTAAAATATCAAACCTAAAAAATGCAATTTTTTTCTTCAAAAATCGAACCAGAAAATGTCTTTGGAATTTGAAGCGACCAGTCTGAAGCAGCTGTCACTGCAAAATTTTAAATATATAATATGAAAAAAATTCAATGTATTCTATAGAACTGAAAACTTTAAAAAAAAAAATAAATAAAGCTTTAATGATATTTGGAAGAGACAGGGTGTAAATATCAAAACTTAAAAATGCACTTTTTTTCTTCAAAAATCGAACCAGAAAACGGCTCTGCAATTTGAAGAGACCGGTCGAAAGTAGCTCTTGTCACTGCAAAATTTTAAATATACATAACGGAAAAAATATAAGGTATCCTACAAAAATTTGAAAGTTTATTAAAAAGCAATATATCTTTCATAGTTGGCAAGCACGGTGTATAATATCGAAACTGAAAAACGAATTTTAAGGAAGTGACCTGCATATAGCACAAATTGTAATGACAACATTGGTTCGTACCTGCGAGAAATAGACTCTCAAAAAGTCAGAGCAATTTTTTTTTTACAGTTAAAAAATACGAAAAAACATATTTTCTTGTAAATAGAGCTTCAGCAAAAAATATTAAAGGAACGCCGCTGTGTCCTCAGCGTCAAAGGGTTCAAAGAATTACATTCTGTTGAAAATTATTCTATTTGTTCTATAATTATTTAAAAAGAGCCTATTTAGTTTCCATAACAATTGCTTAGTTTTCCAAAAACTGAATAAATAAATAAATAAATAAAACATTCAAGCATTTTTTTTTTAAGTATTTATATTTTTGACGTTTCAGAATTTTATCCCTTGACAAATCTTACTATTGCGTTTAAGTAACTCTTATACAGAGTTACTAAACTTGTTTATATTGTTGTATTTAACTATTAATGATAGACTATTATTCTATTAGAATGCCTTTGAAAAGTGAGTCATGATGGCATGGTTTCATTCGTAATAACTAAAATTTTCCTCATTTAAAAAAAATAAATAAATAAAATTTAAAAAAAAGAAAAGAAAAAAATTTACGCAATGATATAGAAGATTTAATCAATTAATAGATTGTTTAACTCTTTAGTCATTTTATGTCATTTAATGTCAGATCTTGCATTTAATATCTTTAAAAGTTACGATCGGTTAGTGTAAATACCAATCAGATTATTTTTCAAAAATTTTTTAAAAAAAAGTACATTAGTCTTTAGTCGTGGTGGATAAATTTTGATGTAAAGGAAGATTCCCAGAAAAAAAAAGTCACTGAAATTTATTAAAGACTTATGACCAAGAAGTCAGTGTTTCCTAACCTTTTCGAACATTGAAGTCGAGCATCACTGGTTGCGGTCAGTAAGCAGATGGGTGACCACTTTGATGAGCCTGCGTAGGGACAGAGGATGCATGGTATCAGTCCTCGCTAAACTGTTCTGCCGTAAAGTCCTCGAATTCGCACACAGATCATCGGTCTACCAAAGCAGGGGAGCCATCCCCTCTGCAGAGGATGAAAATTGTGAAGTCATGTCTTCGGATCATCCACAGGGATGTTCCTCAGACCGTCGCCAATAGCCCATTGTACAGCTCTAGTGCGACGTAAATAAAGTACCTTACCTACCTACTCTTTTTATCGCCGTGGGCCAGTCTGCGTTTGATAATTTTACCTCGTTCCGCTGAAGAGGGGAGAGATGTTAAGTGTTCATATTTTAAATTGATTCGATTTAATAATTTTAATTTCATTGTATTTAAACAGGTCTTCAAAATAAAATTACATGCTTGGTATTGGTAGGGCTTTAGGAGCATTTCTCAGTAGCTGGTTAACCTCTTGTCCATGGAAAGTCGTACCGTTTGATCCACAGACTTGCACCGGTCCACAAACATGAGGTTTGAGAACACTGTCTTAAGTGACCCCAGAACCTAGTGTCTTAATTGTAAACAGCGTGAACACAGAAGTTGTACTAAAAATCGATAGATTCTTTACTCTGTAGAAATATTTCCGAGCTAATACCAACTTTGAAAAGTTTCATAGGCATTGATTCTAATAAAACACTCCAAAAATCTTAAAATTCGGCTTTAAATACCCTTAAAATGAGACTATAAACATATTTTTTTGATAATTATTTTACAGCTTTAGCGTCAAGGCAGTTTTCTTAACGGTTTGTTGTTGCACGAGATAACGCTTTTTGTGAATATGATATTTTAATAATTGCCTTGAGTGAATTAGCTATTTTAATAACTGCTGTGCAGCAGTTATTCAAGACTTATAGGTCAAGTTTAGCCTGCCTTTAGTCAGTGCTCTCTTAGTTGATTTAAGAAATTGCGGCTAATGTCAGTGCAAGGAAAAATTATTAAAGTAAAAAAGAGTCAATGATCAAACTACTACGCTGGATTTTTACGGCTCATAAAAGTATGCAAAGATTGTAAAATTATTCATGCATTTTGATAATTTTCTTAATTCCCTTTTCTCATACTTTCAACTTTAACAATGCCAATTAAGATAAAAGAGAATTTGCCATAAAAAGGTTCTTCCGTGGTATAGCATCTTCCCACGTGCCTTACACTTTAGGCAAATATATAATTCTAAATGATATAATATACAATCTTGCTATCAAGAATTATCAAATGAAATAATTTCGAAAACATTTCTCCAGATAATACGAAATTTCCTTCCTTGGCGATGGAGTTTCGAAAACATGCAACTCAGTTTCATTGCATGGATTTTGAGCCACCAACTTAAGCTGAAAAAAATGTCAAATTCGATAAATTCAGATTAAGAACTTTCCATCATTGATAAGGCTTTACAAAATTAAGATAAATTTTTCGACACTTAAAATTTGTTTTCAGATTTAAACTTTGTTTTGCCAATCTTAATTAAAATACAAGCTTTTCACTCAAAATATTTTTATTATAAATTTACATGCTCTTTCTGTTAACAAATAAAGATAAATAATTCATTGTAACAGATAAATGAATTAAAATCCTCATTAGAAAACTAAATTTACACAAGTCACGATGAGTTACTTATTTGGTTGTAAATACAAGTGACAAAAATACAGAAGGTAATTGAAAAAAATAATTTCCTCTAAAAGTAATTTTTATGTAGCTTTTATATAAGTTTTCGTAAAGCCATCTGTGGAAAAAAAAAATTTACATTAAAAGTAATTTAAAATCAACTCTCAATTAAAAATTAGAGAAATTTATTTGAGAGTAAACTGATAAAATAAAGTTTAAGAGTTGAAATATTTACTTCCTTGGATTACTTCTGGAAAGTATGAATTCCTAACAAAATAGAATTCGATCTTGTTTTAAGCCTTTAAAATGTAACGCATAATTAGTTTCGATTTAAGCATTATTAAAAGTCAACTGATTTACAATTGTCAAATATCTGTATATTCAGATTTTATTTTTTAAGGAACTAACAAAAATAAAAGGTATAAGTTTAAATATATTTTGTATATAAAATACAAATTGCTACTTAATTACGTACAAATGAAATTTGAATTGTTAAAATCCCGCCTTAAAGTTTTAAATAAAATAAAAAGAGGCAGAATTAAAATATTGATATACATCGTGGATAGTAAAAAGTAAAACAAAACAGAGTACAGCAATTAAAATTTTTATTTTAGCATCTCTTGAAAGTTAAAATTGTTACAGATCTCCTTGAAGTATTTCCCTTTAGTTTTAAAACAAAAAGCTAAAAGTCAAATATTATACATACACCATAAAAATAAAAATTAAAACTTTCAAATTCCAAATGTGATTTTTTTTAATCTAAAAGCCTTCTTGAAGGCACCAATTACTAAAAATACGTATCAATGAAATCTGAATGAAAGTATCTTCTGAAAGTAAATTCAAAAACTCTTTAAAATGATTAAACGATTAAAAATTTTCATAAATACTCTAACTGCTAAACTAAAGACGCACATTACCTATTTTTTGAAAAGGTGCATGAACATAAAGGCATAAATAAAAAAAAGAATCCTTTAATATTTTATGAAAGAGTATAAGTTGCCAATAAACATACGATTAAAACCTTTGAATCATTGGTATATCTCGTCAATTTTTTTCAATTACTTTCTCCAGAGTTTGTTCCGTAAACTTAACTTCAGTGACAATAAGCGATGAAGGATTAAGTTATTTCTCAGATTATCTAAATAAAATTAAAGATTGCATTTGAAATTTCCAAAAAAAGTAAAAATAAAACAAGACTAAAGCCAAATCGACGCTATATCTCGTGAACTTTCTCCATTCCGCCAGTGTTTGGTCTATAAACTTCAGCTTCAGTGACAATTTGTGATGAAGGATTTGATTCTTCCTCGGGTGTTCTTGTTGGATGGAGACTTCTGTGCGTCACTTGCAAATTGCCTTCAACTTCACTACTTTCCACATTCCTAATGAAAGAAGTCTCCGCAACATCAGAATGTGACCCTGGCTTGGCACCTAATCTTTCATTATGCAGACGAATCTTCTTCAATGTATCGGATTCTGAACTAGGAGTGGCAGCAGGAGATGATGGAAGCCAATGTGGATATGGATAATTCCTAAGCGCCTCAGTCCAAAATAAAGTAGATCTTTGGACGGGTTCAATAACCTGGTCCATTGGTACAGTTTCAGAAGCTTCTATATCAATTCTCGATCTATCTGCAGATTGCCTTTCTTTTGCCTCGGCTAATGCTCTTTTAACTGGTATGAAAAACATGTGGGTGGCCTGAAAAAAAATATTGAATGTAAATTTATTTAAAGGTTGTACTTTTAAAGCTCTTGCGTCTAATAAAAACCAGTCTTAAAGTCTGGTTTCTTAGGGCAGATCGGCGTTACAAAATGTCAGCTTGGAGCGAGCTCTAACTTCTGAATGGTTAATTTGTGAGTTAGACAGCATACGTCATCGAACGCTCAGCTTGAACGACGACTGACGTCCGAATCAACTGCAGTTGGATTACAACGTAACGTTAACGACAGAAGCAATGGTTGACAATATCCAACAGAGCAGTGAAATCAGCCAATATTTTGATTTTAACATAGCTTCTTCCTCTTCTTTTTCATTTAGCTAAGCTATAATATGTTTTT
The DNA here is from genome assembly GCF_043381705.1 of Parasteatoda tepidariorum. Taxonomy (NCBI): domain Eukaryota; kingdom Metazoa; phylum Arthropoda; class Arachnida; order Araneae; family Theridiidae; genus Parasteatoda; species Parasteatoda tepidariorum. The sequence continues at coordinate 39,041,907 of NC_092212.1, read as the reverse complement.
TCTTGGACAAAGTCATTATTTGTTCTCTAAAACACTGGTCGACAATAACAAAATCAATACAAATTCAAAATAAATATTTGTTTACGTTATTAACGCATACGCAATGCGAGATAATATCTGAGTTGGACCGACTGCTCAGCCGAGCTAACAAAACAGTATTTTGTTGGCGTCAGCGGTACGTCAACTTCCCGCTGACGTCCAGAGATCGCGCATGTCTTAAGAAATAAGGCTTTTAGACAGCATGCGTTATCGAACGCTCATTTTTTTTTCTTTTAAGTTACTTGAAATTTATTACCATACCAACACAGGTGCTTTGCAAGCAAGTAAAATCGTAACCAAAACAATTAGCATTGTCTTTACATAATTTTTAAAAAAAAGGAAACCTTATTTCTCATTAAGTTATAAAAAATCTCTTTTGAACTATCTTTAATTTTTATTTGTTCCGTGTTTCCTGCGAGCTCTTCTTTCGTTTTACATATATAAAAAGAAAAAAAATCTGAGATTGAAAATAATTTGCAGTTGGTCTGAAAATCTGCTGAATCCGCTGCCATACTGGAGGGTTTCTACAACCAGAGTAATGGGCAAAAGTTCAAAATTCGCTACATACTACTACTTATTCGCTACTCTAAAAATAAAAATTTCGCATTAATTCGATATATAGGAATTAGCGATAAAACAAGATAGCTCGAAATTAAAAAACACACTTAAATTTCAAATTCATACAGACAATTTTTCACTACGCACAATAACGCTTTGCTGATACGCCGTACAATTGCTTAAATGGAAGGCCTATGTCATTAATAATTTACATTCTTTAAGAGTTTACTGCCATCTACATTCAAAATTACGAATTAAAATTTTTTTACTGGTGTAGATTTGATGATCCTATCTGAGTTACTTATCTTACTTTAATGCTACTAGTTAGATAGACTCAACTCATACCTAGGAAAACTAGAGGGGCCACTTTGGTTCTTCCCAGATTGTATGTTTATAAATTTGGCATCCATAAATTTTAAAAATTCGTAACTAATTTAATAAAAACATATTATATCAGCGAAATTCTATGTTATTTTGTTATATTCGGTTGACAAAAATATTTGATTAAACTGACTTTACAATTATACGGTAGTTTCTTAGATATCTTAGTTTCTTTTTCTCTATAAATAATTATAGCTATTCTTAAAAACTTAAATAAAACCGGGGTATCCTTATACTTATCAAAGTGTACCTTATATCCAAACCAAACTGGGGTTATTGGATGCCTACCAAAATACCTAAAGGGGCTCTCTCGCCCTTAAATGAACGCTTAAACTGGATGAATTTATGAAAAGTTAGAAATAGGCAACACTTTTAGTATGTTATTTTTTAAATTACAGAGCAAGAGGGATCAAATTTGTCCCCTCCGTCTTTTTAGTGTTTAATTCAAACTTAAAATCGTTGATTTTACCGTCAGTCTTATCACTTCTGGGAATTTTGAAAATTTCGAATTTTTCACTTTGATTCGCACAACTTCAAATAATTCAAGATTAAAGTTAATTATTTTACAGCTTGCTTTTAAAAGAAATATAGAACAGCGAAAAAGAGACAAAATTTATTATTCATTTCAGATAATACTTACAGCAAGTAGAGCAACAAAGGAGTAAATACCAGCTACTACTCTGAGATAAGTATACTCGTATACGACAGCGCTAGTTATCAAGAAGAAAGGAAGTACTATAAAAGATATTACGTCAGAGGATATCGCATACCAGCTAGCCTTTTTAATCTAGAAATTGAAGGATAAAACACTTTTGTAATGCATGCATTTACAGTTTTCAATTCAGACATAATTTTAAAAAACATCAAGTATCAAAAGTATAATGCACGAAAAAGTATAAAACACAAAAAATTCACAATTTCTTTGTAAAATAAAATCGAGAATTCAGAATACTTCATGCAGAAAACTATGCAGAAGCAAACTGTGTAGATGGAATCATATGGAAAATATAGTAAATTCTCATATAGTAAATTCTCGTCAGCAAGCATTTCGAGCAGTGTAAATTCTCGTCAGCAAGCATTTCGAGCCGTGTAAATTCTCGTCAGCAAGCATTTTCAGCTATGTATGCAATACTAGCTGAAAATGCAAAAATTCAGCTAATAATACTTTAAAAAAATATGCAAATAAAAATTGTGTTTTATACTGTATTTTTCTTTTAATTTTTCAATTTTTTATTTTTGTTACAAACGCTGTATTTTATATTTTTCGCTTAAATCTAAGCTAGCGAAGTGATTTAAAGAAAAAACAAACAGTTCCATAAGTCGACAAGTTCGAAGAGATGATGTTGAACGCTTAGTATTATATAATACATTGAAACATACTATATTTTCCATTTAGGAAAATTTTATGCAATGTTTGATAATGATGAAGTTTATATACATACCTGCCAACATTTAATCACTTTCATTATGATTTTTCCCAGTGGTATTAAATGGAATTAAAATTTCAATTTTTAGCAAAAAAAAATAATTTGTATTTGAAAAAGCTTAAGCTCACAACCATGATAGTAACGCATATTAATATATATTCTTAATTTTTTTAAGAATAGTGGTGATCAAAATCATTTAAAAATTGGGTTTATAAAAGAAAAAAATAGTACATTTTTACTACCACTTTAAATATAAAAATAAAATTTTACGCCAAATGCGTAAAAGTTTGCAGGTATGTATATACATATTTTAATAATACTTTCCAAAGGCACATGAGGACTTAGCAAACTAATATGTAAGTGAGGTTTTTTTCCCAAATGTAATACGTAAGTGAGGAGTTTGTTTTCAAACTATCACGCGTAAATAGACTTTAAATTTAATAATAATGATGACTTATAAAAGTTTATAATCGGTGATGAACGCAGATTATAAAATAGCCTACCAGCTTCAGTCAGCAAACAAACTGGGTTTTTGATTAATCTAATCAGAATGATCGGCTTAAATGCTGATTCAATTTGTCAGCGTTCTCATTTAATAACATTATAACGCTTAATGTTAACTCGGGTCTTTACATTAGACTAGGAATTTAAAAAAAAGTCTATTAAAGGTATTTACCACGAGCACTGCTTAAATTTGTGAAAATATATTTATTAATTTAGCAAACAACGGATACGCCTTAAGTGACCCTTATGCTTATAGCAAATAAGAAATTTAAGAACGACTTTGTCACACGCTTAAATTCAAATCGAAATAAAGTTTCCGAATTATTTTTATCAATCAAATGTGAAAATATTTATGAAGTTCTTTATAAATATTTTCAATTAGTTTAAGTCTTTAACATAAGATCTAATATTTTCGAACAAATTTAAACTCATAAAACATGTATTACATTATTCTGCAATGAAGTGCAATTATGCGTAAAGTAAAATTAAAATAAATTTCTCTATAAACTTATCGTTTATTAAATTATGGGAAATAAAATAATTATTGGTGAAAGGAGAAAACTAAGTTGCACTCATATATGAATTAATTTTGATTTAGAAGTCATTCAAAAAAAGTTTGAAGCAAAATGTTTCTCAAACTTTTTTTTGTCAAATTGTTTCTTGGTGTCGTAGCTACGCAAGACATTCCAAATTTTCAGTAGGTAATAATGCACTGAAATATTTAATTGCTTTTATGCAAGCACAATTTATTTTTTTAACCAAAAATAGCTGTTGAAGAATGAAAATATAGATATAATTACATATGGATTATTATATTATAATTATTATAACTTTAATTATAACATAATATAGATTATTATATCATAATTAAAGAGCCTGTACTCTCTTTAATTAAAATAATTTAAAGACATTTTAACTTTTAATTGGATCGCTCCGCCTTTACGAGCTTCTGAAGTTCGCTCCGAATTCCTTCAAATTTCAGTTTCGAATTGTTTGACTCTTGACTTTTTTTACTAAACCAGTTCGTAGTTTTTACGTAACGTCATTATTCTTTATTTATTAATCAAATTTTCAAATAATTCTATCATAAAAAGAAACTGAAATAAAAACATAATTCACGATTTTTAGAAACTTCGGAAACCTTATTGAATTTCGTTTGATCGTACTATGTACCAATCAAATTCTTAATTTCTAAATGCATATTTCATATCCATTTTTATTTTGATTAAAAACTTTCAATGAAAAATACTGTCGATGCAGCGTTGGAAAGTATTTTGTACTAAAATGAAAAAGATGGTTTTAAAAAAAAATAATTTAACACAAATCAAATAGTAACGAAAACCGAAAGCCGATACCTTCAATTTTCTTGAAGATTAAAACCGATTAAACTTTTTATCTGTTAGCGCACTATTTTCATATAACTCAGTTTAATAAAATAACAAGTCTTGTTAAACGAAAATTGATCAAAAATGGCAATGAAGGAAAACATGAAATTTAATATTTTGATATCACCTGATTCTATGTAACTTAAATTTTACTTTGCTTTTATAAGTATCGGATTTATATGTAACTCTGGGTCAAGAAAATATCTCGTACCATTTTAAGTGGCTTGTAAAGTAAAAATAACTAGCTACAATTTAATATTTTTAGAAGAAATCAAAATTTTACGCACAATTTTATTCTGCTTTTAATTTCAAGTAGAATTATAAATTACCGCTGTACTGCCGTGTTAACTTGATGCAAAATGTAGTTTTGCAACTGACTAGTGTAGTTAGTGTGAGATTTTATGAGGATATTTTATGAATTATTTAAATACACATGATCATTTAAAATAAATTTCCTCCTATTTTAAAACTGTTTCACCACTATTTCTTTTTAAAAAAATTTCAAGTAGCTTTTTGTGAAACTTCAAATTCTGGCTCAATTTAAGAACCGGTATTAACGGTATTTTGCGCACATAAAAATAAAGTTAGAATCCAATAGCAAAGTTGTTGTTTGGAGTTACTCAGTTAAAGTTTCCATCTTTTGAAAATTAGACTTTAAAGCAATTAAAATTTTGCTTACTTTTATATGAATAATTTAAATTAACTGCGTAACTAAATGCTTGGATAAATCACGGACGTGAATTGCCGAAAAAATATTATGCCTCAAAGAATTTGAACTTGTGATTTAAAACCAGATTTTTACATCAGGTTATCTATATAGAAAATCTGAATTATCTTTCTCTGTAAAGACTATGTTTAAAGGTAACTGTATATCCAGGTAACTGTAACTAGGTTTATCAGAATAGCACTTAAAAATCAAATTGGTTATATTCAGGAAGGAATAGCATGTATACAAATTTGATTTTATTCATAATATTTTATGCATCAGCAACACCAATTGACTAAATTACAAACAGATTAAAAAAAAACAGTTATAATAGTGTTGAGATATTATTCAAACACGATAACTAGAAAAAAGAAAAACTACATTTTTGTAAATTTTTTAATTTTTACTTACATTATGCATCACAATACGACGCAAAAGACGACAACACCTGGGTAATTGACAGCAGCTCGTCATTGTTTTGAATGCAAGGTACACTGAGAATTATGGCGATAAAAAGAGATGATAAAGTATGAAGAGCCAGTAATTGCGACTAATTATATTGAAAAGAAGATTTCTGGTTACTTATTTCTCACTTGCAATCTAGTCGATTCAGATTACGATTCCGAATTTTGACCCCAAAAAGTTAGCAATCCAAAGCTACTAATTACTTTTCCTGGGTTGCGAAGAAGGAGGGCAGTAGGTCAGGGGTTCGTATCCCTCTATGAATAAAGCGCTTTCAAGATTAATGCGTGAAATGTACACATTTTAGAATTGCCTTTCGTTTTAATTGCCTTTCATACTCATTTTTTTTTTAAATTTCTTAAAAGGCTTTTTTCCCACGACCGTCAGTGTATATAACAGTGCCCGATTGATCAGTGAAGTCATGCATCACTGGCTTGTTGTTGTTGTTAATGTTCATTTACGTCGCACTAGAGCTGCACAATGGGCTATTGGCGACGGTCGGTGAAACATCCCTGAGGATGATCCGAAGACATGCCATCACAATTTTGATCCTCTGCAGAGGTGATGGCACCCCCGCTTCGGTAGCCCGACGACCTGCACCCGAAGTCGAGCACTTTACGGTAGAACAGTTTAACGAGGAGCAATACCGCACACCCTGGTCCCTACGCAGGATGATCCAAGTGGTCACCCACCCGCACACTGACCGCAGCCAGTGATGCTTGACTTCGGTGATCTGCTGGGAACCGTGTCTTAACGATCAGTCCACTGCGGGACATGCATCACTGGCAGAAGTTAGTGAGCGGAAAGGAGATCACTTTGATCAGCCGGACAAGGAACCGAGGATTAGCGGTATCGCTTTTCATTTAAATATTTTACCGTAAAGTGTTTGAGTTCGCGTACAAATCCTTACCATAGCGGAAGATCTTTTCCCTTGGCAGGTCCCGCAGTGGACTGATCGTTAAGACACGGTTCCCAGATGATCACCGAAGTCAATCATCACTGACCGCGGTCAGTTTGCAGGTGGGTGACCACTTGGATCAGTCTGCATTGGGACCGAAGGAGTGCGGTATCGGTCCTCGCTAAACTGTTCTACCGTAAAGTGCTCGGCCTCGCGTGCAGGTTGTGAGGCTACCGAAGCGGGGATGCCATCCCCTTCGCAGAGGATCAAAACTGTGATTGCATCTCTTCGGATCATTCTCAGGGATGTTTCCCAGACCATCGCCAATAGGCCATTGTGCAACTCTAGTGCGACGTAAATGAACCACAACAACAACAACAATTCTCTTGGCAGAGGATCAAAATTGGGATGGCTTGTCTTTAAATCATCCTCTGGATGTTTCTCAATCTGTCTCCAATGGCCCATTGTGCAGCTCTAATGCAACTTGAATAAAGTACTACTACTACTATCCAACCATCAATGGGGTGGAGGAGGTAGTATTTGTTTATTTACGTTTCTCTAAATCTGCACAATAGGATATTCATGACGCTATGGGGTACATCCCTGAGGATAATCCAAAACCCACCATCTGAATTTAAATACTCTAGTCCAGCAGCAGACTGACTGATCGTAAAGACATGGTTCCCAGTCGAACACTGAAGTCGAACATTACTGGCCGCGGTCAGTAAGTGAGTGAGTGAGCACTTTGATCGGCCTTCATAGGGTAGCGCTGTATCGGTCCTCGTTAAACTGTTCTACCGTAAAGTGCTCAACTTCGCACATATTTCGTCGGACTTCCAAATCAGAGGAGCCATATCCCCTCAGTAGAGAATCAAAACTGCGATGGCATGTCTTCGGATCATCCTCAAGGATGTTTCCCAGACTGTCGCCAATAGCCCATTCTGCTGTTCCAGTGAGACGTAAATAAAGTACCAACCTACCTCACTCACTCGCTCACTGATGTACCAGTGATGTTTGACATCGGTGAGTAATTAGGAACTGTGTCTTACTATCAGTTCACTGCGGTACGAATGAGATTATGATTTCGTACTTTGATTTTAAAGAAGTCACAAATTCACGGCCCAAAGTCACCGAACACCTTTTACTGGGTTGAGGTGGAGCAGGTCATAAGTTCCTATCCCACTACGACTGAAAAATTTTCAGCGTTCACCCTTTCAGGTAAATAAAAAATGTCTGACGTATTTTCGACAACCATACAAACTATTAAAATTATAGAAGTTTTCATCTTTTAAACAAGATTTCGTGAACAAGAAGAGATTTTATCAGTGACTCAAATGTTTCAAATTAAAAATAAAGCAGATTGCTGAAATTCGTACGCACATAAGATGACAACAACTCTTGTGTGTGATTGTGATAAAAAATGTGATTAAATTTGTCTTGGTCCACAAAAAGATAGCAAGTTGAACTAGTGCTTGATGTCAACTGAGAAATTCACACATCCAGTTGAGACTTTATAAAGACTCTTTATTTCCGACGTAATTCAACTGTCAATAGGGAGGAACTGAGAAATTTTTTTCCTTATTTATTTATGGTAACACTTACTTGTTGTTGTTGTTGTAGTTCATTTACGTCGCACTAGAGCTGCACAATGGGCTATTGGCGACGGTCTGGGAAACATCCCAAAACTGAAAAATCTAGAGGCAATACTTTCATATGCAGGCTTGTGTATTCATTACAAAGTATGTCTCATAAGCCCTTGTTAAGTTCGAGAACTCTTATTGCACAAATTAGAAAATAAGATATATATATGTTACGGTGAATGACCGAAATCTGGAGAATGTCGATTCTCACCAGTGAATGTCAACAATCACATAGTCGCTTTGGTGAATGTCCGAAATATTTGTTATATCTAATTTTATATTAATTTATTCGTTAATATTAATATATTTATTTGATATATTTATATTTATTCCATATTTTAATACTTACTGACGATAGATTAGAAGAAACATCAGTGTTTGGAGTATCGGGCAAATATATACCGGGCAGTGGCACTTAACCTTAAAAAAACATCAGTGTAGGGTTAAAATATCGAATAAATGTAATTATATCCACGAATAAATTCATATCAAATCGAATGTAATAAATATTTCGGACATTCACCAAAGCATATCTGTGATTGTCAACATACACCGGTTACGGTCCGAATGTACAAGAATGTAATGAAATATTCGATCCTTCACTGACGTATTTGGTGTTTGTCGACATTCACCGGTGAAAGTCAACGACCACCGATTTCGGTCTTTCGCCGTGACATATATATATGCATATTCATGCGAGTTTTGAAGGAAGGGAATCGAACCTTCTACCTACAGAGTGTTTGGCAAAACAGCGAGCCGCTCGGCTAGGGAAAAACCTTGCAACCCCTTATCTTGAGTTACTTTTAACTGGTTTGAATTTTTAAGGGAATATCAGACGTGATTAAAACGTTCTTAATATAATGCGGTTAATGTTAAGGGGCCTTTACCCTCTCCAGCTTTCCAATACTAGTTCCATAGTCCATAATCCCAATAGTTTAGTCAGAAGAGCGTTTTAAAGTTATTATTTTTAGTTATTTACTTATTATTTTTTATTATTTTATTTAAGAATGGACAAAAAAGATTGTAATTGTAAGGTACATAATTTTCGGCATCATTTTAAAGGATGTAATTTAATATGGAAAAATACAAAATTTGAGCCTAGTCAGTCGCGAATAGTTCCTGAGAAATTGAGTTTAAATATTGAATTAAATGAGTTTTGAAATTAAATTTCTCAGGTACTATTCGACCGATTTCGCTCGAATTTGCATTTTGCTACATACAATTACATTCTTTAAAATGATTAAAAAATTGTTAACCTTACAATTCTAAATTTTTCATTCATTCTTAAATTAAATAAAAAAAACTAATAATTACTAGAAGTTATTTTTTGAAATTTATCTTTGAATAAACGAAGTTCATAATTGTGCATAAAAATTTTCAGTTAACTTAGAATGTACTCGAGATATGGCACGAAATTTAGTTAACATTTAGGGTCCAAACTTTGAAGTTCTCTCCTAACCAAACTATGGGGACCATATTTTCCTGATCACGACTACCCCCTATATTTTGGGGGTCAGAAATCTGAATACGTCTGAAAAAAAAAGGTATGTTTGTTTAGAAATAGAACGTTTTTGTGCCTAATTTCGTCAGCACTTATTAATTAGCATATTTGAGGTCACCCTTTTGAGTCACTAAAATTGAGTCCTAGAACGCGATGATCCAATCATTATTTTCAATGTTTGTCAGGGTGGTCCGTTTTTTTTTTGTCACACTGCACAATTTTTTATATTTATTATTTTGTTTACTTTGGTAAAAAATTAAAATATCCACAATTACATTTAAAAAGAATTTTGATTTTAATTTTAATTCTGAAATCTGAAAATCCAAATTTCACAAAGAAAAGAAAACTACAATTGTTACTATTTAAAAAAATATTTAAGACTGAAAACCTTATTTATAATATATAATGCATTTTTGAAAAAGAGTATTTTAAATTACGAATTATTTCAAAAAATGACTTTCCCATAAAAATTTTAACTAATTTTAAATAACTTTTAGAATAAAAAAATATCAAATTTGAAAAATGCATCCTCATATAAAATCTCTGTCAGAAATAAAATAACAAAAATTTGAATTGATGGATTTTATTTTATTACTCAAACTTTTCTCTAAATCTATGAACATCCATATTCGAATTCACAACCCCGCTTTCGAAGAAATTTTTTAGGTGTCATTCAAATATTACGTGAGAATGTTTAGTTAATTTTTGGTCCTCCCCTCCCACATTAGTAAAAATAAGTAGACCATAAGCACCTTTTAGGTTCTTACAGTTTGTCTAAGCTAAGAACTCCTTCAGACACAAAGTCTGAGGCAGTCTGGTACTATGGAAACAAGAACGGCGCATTTTAGGGAGGGTAGATTTACTCTAGGACTGAACACAGTAGACTGAAGAAAGAGATTTCCTTTCTCTCGCCGACCCGACCCGAAACCACTCCAAAACAGTGACCTCACATCCCTACTTGAAATAGTCATACCTCGTTACCATAGCAACCGCCACAGGTCCAGACGAATGTCTCGGGCGTTCTTATGTTACACAAACTATACGAAATATTTTGTTGATATTTAAGTTGGTACAGATACTTGCAGAGCGCAAAAATATTACAGGAGGCAGAGAAAATCCTCTACGGAAGATTTCATTGTCATCAATCAGCTACTTTCCTTGCTCGTTTAAGAATAAAATCCAAAGCTTGAAATGTTAAGATTTTTACATAAGACCTAATTTCAGCCTACTTCTAAAATTCTCCTAATGAAACTAAAGAAAGTTTCTTAAATTTACAATTAAGGAGAACACCGTGCTGAGATACCATAGTGAGATTAAGTGCCTGACTTTCTAATAAAATAGATAAACATATTCTAATCAAAGATGAAAAACTGGTGCGCAAATTTTTCTCGTTACAACAAATTTTGTCAATCAGATCATCATAATCTCTTGCAAGAAAATAAACACTGTATGATTGCAGCTTCAGTTAATTTCATCCTTATGTTTAATTTAATGTTTTAATTTAAAATTTTCCAATGGATCAAAACTTTTTCAACTTACAAGATCTCTCTTGGTTACACAATAAAAATGTGAATAACACAACTAAATGTGAATGAGTAAGAAACTATAATAATTGTATTCTGCTTTGAATATATTTTCTTTAGAAGATGCAATCAAAAGCATTCCACAATATTTAGCTGATTTGTTGAATTTGTATAAATATTAATTTTTTTATTATTAATTTTAATAAAATGTTGCAACTTATATTTTATATGAACTAATTTCATATGTCATAATTTTTTATTACTTTTTTCATCTTTGTATAAATAAATTTGAACACAGTATTGCTTGCTAGGGGAACTCTTAGCATTATAATTTATGAGTTATTAATGTGAGTATATATAATTGAAATTACGAATAACCAAGTAAACAATTATTTAAGTAATA
>NC_092212.1:39017490-39029980 GCF_043381705.1 Parasteatoda tepidariorum | reverse complement strand
ATATCTTTTTTTTTTTGCGGACTGTACATGATTGATCCTAATAATATTCAATCAATGTTACATTTGTATAAATTACAGCTACAAGAAAAATGCAAAATTTTTAAATAATTTCTGGTTTGTTTTAATTTGTTTATTAGAATATAATATGTATTGACATGTTTTTTTTTCCATTACGTTATTGAACAACCCTTAAAAGACGTAGAAGAAGGGGGGGAAAAAAGAAAAAAAAAACACTTTACATTTTCATTTAGATTTTATTAAGATAGATTTCCTGATATTTTTTCATAATTTATTATTCTGGTAATTCTTACACAAATTCGTAAAATTGAAACAACTCTACCGAAGTCAAATGTTTTTTTTAACACGTTGAATGCCACGCTACTTTTACATGGCTTGCCCGTCTGACCAAAATGATTTTTTTGTGTTCTATATTGCATTAATTTCCTCGAACCATTTGAGTAACGATAATAATATAAAAAAAATTAAAGATTTACTCGAATTATGAGTTTCTAATATTTTTGACTTAGCCGGTCACCGGTGACCCCCGTGGCGCTACGAACAAACCCAGTGTCAGTCATCGGTGACCCTCATGGCAATCAACATGTTAATTGTGTACGTTTCGTATAAAATTGAATGAAAAATAAAGAAATTTTTTTCCTATTTTATATATATTTATGCGATTAATTATAACAGCCACAATTTTATCTAATACCCTAAGGAGGTTTTTCCGGTAAAATTATAAAAACTATATGTTTCAGACAATGTATGATTCAGAAAGTGTGTCAAATTATTTGTTTGAGCTAATGTGTAATTCAGGAAAAGTGAAAATTTATTTCTTTGAAAAAATGTGTAATTGTAACAGTGTGAAGTGTAGTTCAAGAAAAAAGTCTAAGTGTTTCTTTGAGACAGACAGTGTGTAGTTCAAGAAAAATGTGTAACTACACTCTATAACAAAAAAAATCGACGCACAGAGAAGGAGTTGTCCGATTGAAACGAAAATTGGTGGATAGGAAGACAATGTACAGAATAGTAAATGATTAAAATTTCAGAACAATTGAATAATTTATTACAGAGTTACTTAACAAGTTCAATAAGTTGTTGACCCGCCTCTAGTCTGGATACAAGCTGCCACACGGCGTGGCATAGACCGATAAAGCTCCCGGGAGGTCTCTTGCGGTATTTCCCGTCAAATTCGATCCAATTGTCAAACGAGGTCATCAACATTCTGTGCCAGATGCAATCACTTTCCCATCATATCACAGTTGGAAGCGGGATTCGCCGCTAAAAACTATACGCCTCCAGCATATCTCCTCATTTGCATATCTGTTCAAAACATTCATGCATACGAAATTTCAAAGCAATCGGATGATTGCTTCTTGGTGCGTCGATTTTTTTGTTATAGAGTGTACTTTCTTGAGATAATGTGTAGTTCAAGAAAAGTGTCTCATTATGTGTTCCGGACAATGTGTTATTCTTTTCATTTCTTTTTTCCTAACCAAAGCAGTTAAACTTCTATAAATATTTCCAGTAAAGACAAAGACCAGTTTCAATTGCCAAAGAGTAATTTATTATTATTTTTTAATTAAGAAATTATTTTCCAAAAGGGTGCTGCTGTCTTTAATACGAGGTTATATTTCGGAAGTTTTGGTCGAGAAAAGAAAATATGGTTTCTCGGACTAGTATTTTGATAAATAATGAGCATCAGTTTTAGGATATAAACTTAAGCAATTACAGCCCAAAATGTAAAGTTTCTAAATTCTTTTCAGAAATGAAATGAAGATAAAAAATATATACATTGTGAGTCTCACACTAATAACCGTTACATAACAATTCAATAACAACGAAGGATAAATTTGAAAAATAATAAATTGAAACATGTGTGATTGCTTCACAAAACAAAAAGGAAGGAAAAAGTAATTAATAGAAAGATCTTTAAGTTTCATCCAACAATCAAATTCATTTTAAAACTTTTAATATCGCTTTCCTCTATAGTAATTCATCAAATTTCAATAATGTTTTTAATTTTTTTTTCATATTTGCAAACCCTAATAGTATGCATAAAAATGCTTTTCTTTTAAAAATATCCATTAAAAAATTATGATTATGGAACATGCCTTATTTATATACTAATTAATTTCTAAGTAGACAAAATAAAATAAAATTTATTTCTTAATTTATAATGACCCCTTTTTTACGCAGAGTAAAATTTAAGTTGTCACATTTGATAGTTTAATGTGTCCCCTCCAGAAAATCTATGCCATTGAAATATTCAGCCGATCCAGAGAAACTTCGGATTCTTAAAAATTAGATTCTTACAGAACAGAAATTTGCTTGAAAAATATCTAAAAACTCTTCTAAAAATTCTCTGCCAATCAAAAAAATTTCAAATATCATAAAGAAGTTTTTAAAAATCAGCTAAAGTTTAATAAAAACCACCAATCCATAAATCCTTAACCTAAATCCTGTTTCAGCCTACTCAAACCCTATTCGACACAAAAAAAATTCCAGTTTCTGAAATAGTATTTACATCGAACACAAAAATTGCTAAATAAAGGTTACAAAAATCCTGTCAAACGCGAATAGAAATTTCAATTTCTAAAATAAAATAACAAAAAAAAAAAACCAAACTATGCTAAGTTTTTAGATAAAGGTTACAAAGCCCTATCGAACGGAAATAAAAAAAATCCGATTCAAAAATTGAAATTTTTTAAGAAGTACTCAAAATAACAAAATTTTTAGATTACAGATACAAAAAAGAAAAGCAGTTACAGAAGTATAAAGTTTCTATTCATTGCTGAATAGAAACTAAACTATAGCTCGTTCACCAGGAGTTGGCACTTGGCTCCGCCTTCATCACGTGGTATACGACGATACCATTTCGCTGTTTTTGGGAGAAGGTTGTGAGCAATCCTGAACAATGTTGCTATTTGGCGATCGTTTGGCAAAAATATTTATTTCGCAAACTTTATGTGCATTTTTTTAACAATAAATATTTCATAAATTTGATGATATTTTGCACCATTTTTTATGATATTTCTTTCTTTTGAGTGAATAGTTTGTCCTTTATGAGACATTTCGCTGGGAGAACAGCAGTTTTTAAATTTAAACTATATTTAATTAGCAAGTGTAACAAAAGGTATAATAACAGATGATAAAGCAAAGTAAGTGACTGAAAAAGAATTCACTTTTTGTGTTTGGCGCAAATTAAGGGTTGTCTTAATTTCAACAACGGAGATGTTTCTCTTCTAACTCCCGTGCTGAAATGAACTCTGCGTCCAAGGAGGTGGAGCCAAGTCTCAACTTCTGGTGAACGAACTATACAACTATTACTAAAAAACAACTTAGATCCAAGTAATAATCGCTAATTTGGCGAGATTTCAAAAAGTCGCCAAAGGGTGAGCTAATTTTACCACAATATAAAAACTAAACTATGCTATTTTTATTTGTGTAGTATTTTTTGCTTTGAAATATTTTATTACTCATAAATATAGCTTCGTTAAAAATACCTGCTTTTTTTCTGCATTCATAAGATCGAAGATACCAGATCCGACTTCAAACGAAATGATGAATGATTCTTTGTCTTGACGTTTAAATTTAAAACTTCAACTGTGCACAAATTTCATAGAGAGGAAACATTTAATGACGATTTCATATATGTTTTTTTATATATTTTTTTTTATTTTACAAATTATAGAAAATAATTAATAAAGATAAACATCGTTATGTTGTTCCAAAGATTTAACAAATATAATCGATCTTTCTCACTTCACTTCTGTTCTTTCTTTTTTAACGTATTTTTTGCTTCATTTACAGTTCAACAAAATAATTCGCGTGCGCAAACGATAATTGATATTGATAATTGACATGTCGGATTTCAAACAGCCTTTTTTAGTTTTAATCCCATTTTTTTCAGGGAGATAGTTAGTGTTAGGATGACAATTTACAAATATTTAAGAAAAAAATTGTTTCCAAGAATTATTTGTGAGGAAGGTATTAAAATCAGACCCCTCGATTAAAAAAGAAAAAAAAAGGACATGATAATGAAGCTTTATATTGAGCTATTTTAGGAAAACAATAAAATAAATAGTCAATTTATAGAATTCTTTTTTATTTAGTTTCTCCTAATCTCTTCATTAAATTAAAACTTGTTTCAGTTTCCGGTGATTATTTTAGAAAATTTTTTTAAAGTGAAAAATTTTTGGAAGTGAAATCCCTATAAAAATGGATATTTTTACTCAGCTTATTGTTTGCTCGATAGTTAAGATGAGTAATTACAGCTAAATAATGTATAAATAGTTCATAAAATGCCATAAATAATTCATAAGCATTATTATTTTTAAATTAATTCGAAAATATTTATTTACTGTTATTTTTAGCTTGTGTGTTAATAAAAATCTTAATTTTATAAGTTATGTATAGTTTGTAATTAAATAAAAAGTAGTTTAATATTGTACTACTATTCAAAATTCTGAGTTAATATCAAAATTATTACTAAGCACAATTCAGTATGGTAAAAGATGAGGGAGATAACAATGAGAGATTTAAAAAAATAAAATAAAATAAAATTCATTATGATTAAGGTTTACAACTCTTCATTCTTACTCTGCACTTCTCGTAGTACCGAAACGGCCGTTTTATTATTAAGTTTCAATTAAAGCTGAATATAACGAATATATAGCATATTACCAGAAGTTTGCTGTTACGACAGGTTTCCAAATAACTGTCAAAATACTGATATTAAAATTGTAAAATATAACGAGTAAAAATGATTATTGCAAGTTCCCTATTTTGCAATAAGTATTTTATGATTAAAAAAACTTTTATTTTTTTGTTTCAGTTGGAAATATTTTACGCATAGAAGCAAAATTGAAGACATTTTTATTATTTATTTTTGGTATCAATACAGAAAAATGAACAAAGATTCGCCTTATTTCCTCATCACAATATTAACCCATTATGTTTATAAAACAAACATGTATGGGCGACCAACGTTTAGGTTATCTTCCTCCTTAAAAAGAAAGCATTTGAGCTTTTTCCTTTTTCACGCACTTCAAAAAAATACACCTTTTGTTTATCATATATCTACCATGCCTACATTTCCCCCCTATTAAGAGCTTACTCTACACTCTAGATAAGCGTTTAAAAGCAAAATAATTTATCAAATTAAAAGAAAATGTCGAATACAATAAAAAATTTTTTTTCTAATTTTATCATTTACTCTTTTAAGTTCCCAGAAATAACTATAAATAGGTATATAAATTTGTGACGACAATCTCAAACTACCATTCCATCTACTATAAGATTCGTGTTCATAAGGGTACATGTTCCCAGTAATAACTATAAATAGGTATATTTATTTGTGACGACAATCTCACTCTCACCATTCCATCTACTATAAGGTATTGTCTTTACAAAAAATATTTACTGTGTTTTTTTTTCTTCCTCTGCCTTTATTGTTTACCCCCTAATTGCAAGCAGAACTGAAATTCTAATAATAAAAATTTATGATATTTAAAACTTGTAAAGACATTTACTGATACATTACACTGATGTTACGATCTTAAATTTGAATTCTAGGAAAATGAAGAAAGCGTGATATGGCCGATTCTTTTAAATTCTCCAATCATAGCATTGCTTCTCTCAAATTTCATCACCTCTGATCTGGAAGATGTCTACGATATAAACGCCAGTCTAAAAGCTGTCATTATTATTTTGTGTTTTACTTATGTTTATACGGTAAGTATTGCTAGCAAAAATCAGCAGCATTATCGCTAAACCTCGGAAGTCATTAATGTGGGAAGCCGGCATGCGAATTGACAAAACATACCGTAGATTGCAAAGGGTTGGCGAAAATTTCTATTGGCGTTAAAGGAGCGTTCTCGCAAATCGCCAAACAGCTGTGTGCTTATGATTTTGTTTTGTTTTCGGTATCGCATAACATTCAACAAGTTAGATATGGGTGCGACATTTCAATTAAGCGGGTCTTCATTTGATTCTTCTGCATCAAATAAAATATAAAGCGTATTTTTTTGTTATAGCGCCGACATAATCGTTTGTATCTGTTGACTAAATTGTGTTTATAAGCGTTTTTTAAAAGGTCGTAATAGAACTAAGATAGAAAAATTACACATTATTACATATTCTATAGTTTCATAACTTTCATTAAATGTATTTCGAGTAGTGAAATTCTTTTCCTACTCATCCACTAATTCGAATTAATAATTTCACAATAACCTTTAATCCTTAATAATGAAATGATTATTATAATAAAGTTTGTTTACTTAAAAGATTAAAAAAAAATTTTTTTTATTGTTTAGCAGAGACTTTTTCCGATTCTATATTCATTAATTAAACTTAATGGTTTTGCTCGATAACCATTTACAATTTTTTTAAAATTTTATTTAATTTTCTGTTATTATGAAATTCTTTAAATATTTTTCGACGTAGAGATTATTTAGCAATAATGCGAAAAGCTGAAATTTATAAATGTATAATATTTATAAATGTTTAAGAGAATTTTTAGCAGCTATTTTGTACTAATTATTTTAATTGAAATGTTCATTATACGCAGTTTTATAATAATAATCGTAAAATTCATTGAACAATTGAGTATTACATTTTAAAATGCAAGTATAATTTAATAATTATTTCATTTTATAACTGCAAAACGGTAGATAAGTAACTTCGTTATAAAGTTTTACATGATACGAGAATATTATACGATTGCTTTATAATGAAAGAACAACAATTTAAGTTTTAAACTTTTTGTGGAAAAGAAAAAATTGAAAATTTCTCCTGTCATCGGTGTTAGCGATTAGAGAGTCTTTTATCGTATAAATATTAAGTCAGTATTGTTCCCTTTTAAATAAAAATGCATTTTGCTCCGGAAAAAAAAATTACTTGAATTTTGTCGATAGAAATTCCCTAATTATAGCAGCAAAAACTTTTAAATTTCTAATCAAACTTTCCTTCATTATAATTTTGTGTAAATAATTATTATTAATAATATAAATGACTATTGAAAGGAATTAATTGAGAATGTCCAATTTTAATGAATTAACTGTTTACGCAATCAGATTAATAATTTTTTTCATAATTTACAAATGGAGAAAAAGTCTTTACAGTTTAAAAGTGAAGAGAAAAATATAGTTGAGATTAAATTTATAAAGTAAGCACAACCCGAAGGAGATTGAAGTAATGGCATTAAAATCGAAATTTCAAAAGAAAAAAAAATCACGTTTTAGTGTACAGTGAGCAGTAAACAAAAATCTAAAACTAACTTTTGATCTAATGATCAGATGTTTACGTTCTAGGACTCAATCTTAATGGATCGAGAGGGTGAATTCAAATATGCCGCTTAATTATAGCAGACAATATATTTTAAGTTCGGAAATCAGACACTAAAACGAGCCTACTTTGAGAAATTTTTTTCCTGCGTATTCGGATTTTTGATCCCCAGTATATAGGGGTTGCCGCAATCTGGAAATATTATCCCAATAGTTTGGTCAGGAAAGCAATGCAATGTTAGGACCCCTTAGTGTTAACCTTACTTTTTGCGCATTTCACCATATCTTGGGAACTTTCCAGTGAACTTTTAAGTGAATTGAAAATTTTTTGCACTCAATGTTTTAATGTTCATTTAATTTAGAATTTCCTTCATTCCCTACCACTATTGTAAGATATTTACTTTTCACCTAACTTGTAAAATTAAAAAGTTTAGAATTCTTTACAAAATCACTCAGGCGAAGTGATTGCGTTTTATTTAAATCTTATTTAGAAGGTATTTTTCTTAAAGTATTTCATTTAAAGTTTTTATCATTTTAAGTTGAAATGAATGTCGCCCTGCTTTGCATAGTTCAAAAATTATTTCAAAGGAAACATAACTTAACATTAAACACTCAGGACTTACAATTATAAATCAAACAATCACTACATTTATTTATTAAAAAACACTCTTATGAACTGATAATAAATTGATCTAAGTCCTAAATGTGAGTTCTATAATATATAATTTATTTAAACTCAGTATATACATCTGACCTCTGTTGTCGCCAATGGCTCAATTTTAAAATATAGTTTTTCTTTTACAAATTTTCGGATATTTTCATATGAAGGATAGTATTAAGTTTGAGAATTAAAAATTTTTGTTTAAAAAAGTTGTTAAAAATTATAATTATTATTAATACTTGACAACAGGAAGTTTTCAATTAAAGGTTGAAAATTTTTTTAATTATGTTATTTTTTAATTCTGTTATTTTTTTAATTATGTTTTTAATTACCTAATTCATATAACAGTATTTAGGAATCTATAAATTTATGCTACGTATGATCGTTGCAGAATAACCTGCACCCAATATATGTAAATAAAATATATTTTTAAAATTGTGCATTTTCTATTAATTGCATTTATTATTCTTATACTGAAAGAGTATCAAGGTATCTATGACCTCCATAATAAATGAAGTATTTACGGACTTTTATATATATTAAGGAATTGAATCAATTTTTCACGAAGTTTAAGATCTCATCCCATTGAAAAAAAAGTTATTTAATAAATATTTTTTTACAATAAATGCTTCTAGTAATAAAACAAACGCGATATAGGTCATTGAAGAAAAATCCCTTCATTTGTACATTTTTCCCTTCTTGAAATTATTTCACATATTTCTTTTTTCACTAGCGAATTTCCGATTACTTTAAAATTTTAAAAATATCGATTTTTTCATTTGCAAGAAATTTTTACTTTAAAGCGTGATAACATTTTTGAATACTCCAATTTTTTTTTCTAATAAATAATATGTCTTTGTTAATTTCTAAAAAAAATGTTCATAAAAAAGTTTACATTATTCTTTTATCAAGATTGATTTAACAGAGAAAATCACTAAATTAAAACAGGTTATGTTTTCTTACAATAAAAGTTAAATAGAATTAATTCTTCAAAATAGCGTTCCAATAAAACATGGTATTAAAATGTTACGTTATTTTTTGTGATTGGTTCATTAATAAATTATTTTTATTTCTTCACAAACACAATTCTTGTAAAAAAAATTAAATCTGTTATATCAAAAAACTAGATCGTTTTATAAAATATAAATTATTGCGCTTAATAAAATATAAATACAGTTTATTTGTAACGTGATCCTAAGAATAAAAAGGTTATTTTCTTTTTTAATTCTCTACTAAAATGAATTAATGAGTTATTTTTATTCATCATGGCTAGTCGAGGAGGAGAAAAAAAATATCGAATTTCACTGTTTAGGTTAATGTAATTTCGTTCTCCTACCACATTTACGCGTAATCCATCGCCAATTCCACTTGCAATCGCCTAGTTAATAATCTACGGTATGTTTTGTCAATTCGCAGCCGGGATAGCCTGGTTAGTAGGGCTGTGGACCCATGTCTAAGAGGTCGTGAGCTCGATCCCCACCGTCCAAAGTTTCCTCGTGTAGTAAATGGTGATTGGAGCAAATTAATCTGTTAGGTCCCAAAGTCCTCCAAGTTCTCATAACAAATCTGTACCTCGGGCGGCACTGAATTGAAGATAGATCGTTCTCCGGTTTAGGTCAAAATTAAGACCTGTGGATGAATGAATGGAAGTATGAATGGGTCCACCCTGGGATGTAACGCATGTGTGGATGAAGTCGTATTCTTGGCCACAAATGACACCATTGAAAAGCAAGAAACACACCCTTTGTCACTTGGTTTCGCCAACCAGGCTTCCAGATAGCATTGCATTAAAAACAAGTGACATTAGAAACAACTACAACAAAGTATAGATTGTTTGATTGTACCAACTTGTTAATTTAAGTATCAAAAAATAACTAACTTTACGCTAATTTAAGCGCATAGAAACTTTGCTATTATTTCAGCAAAATCTTATTTTGCCCTCAAAGATAAATTAATAGGTAATGTGCAAATTAGTTTGGGGATTATCAAGAAAATTAAACAGTTTTTGGTTTTTCAAGAAAGTTTTTGGTAATCTGTATGTTACCTAGATATTCAGCAGAATAACTGATTATTGCGTTTTAGTTGAAACAGTTATATTAGTTTAAAATATTTTTTTTTCTTTCCTTTTTTGTTTCGTTTAGCATACTTCGTTTTTGCACTCGTGTTTGTCTAACTCGTAACGAGTATCGGTGACACCCACAGAATTTTTATTACCACATTTAGTGTTACTAGTAATTTTCGAAATAACAAATGATTTTTGACATACAGTCGTTCACGCTCAATTGCAAATCGGATAATCGAATAATCCGCTTATACGAATAAAATTTAATGGAAACAAATTGTTTTATGTAGAATTAATGTTATATTTGCTCGTTTAAACGGATATTTATTGTTTCCCGTCCCTCGCTTAATGGCATAAAGAAAACATACTTGAATGGAGAAAAAAATGACTTTTAAGAAATGTTTCACACAATGTTAAGAAATGTTAAGAAATGTAGTATGGAATTTCCGTCTTTTAATTAAGAAGAAAGAAAGCAAAAGGGGGTTACTTATATGCGAACTTCCTGTTCATTTGTTGCTCTAAATAGGTGTTAGGGGTAGAGTTTAAGAATCCTGCCTTACAAAGGATCTGTAGTCGCGTGAAATTATGCTTTTTTGAGCATATTATGCTATTTTCATAACTGATGTATAAGTTTGCTATAGTTTCTCATGGCCGTAAGGCCAAGTTTAGCTTATGTTTAGCCAGCGCCATCTATGTTTGTTAACTAACGCAATGGAGAAAAGTTACAGTTTCAGAAAATAAGAGGCGTTTGTGGTCTAATTTTTTAACGTGTAGAAACTTACTCCAATGCTATATTATCTGGACTCATAAAAATTTACAAAAAAAAAGGGGGGGATATCGCATTGATTTCGATAATTTTCCTTTAAGGGGAAAAATTTCACCAAATTGATGAAATTTAAAAAAAGCTTAATAACTTTAACGATTTTTAACTTATTTGTCCGTTCTAACATCCAGATTATCCCTTACAGCAAGGTGGCATTTACAGTTTATAGCTTTGTTTTTGGCATATTTAAATTATAGCTTTGCTTTAAGTGTATGGCAATTAAACTGTGCTTTTCTTTCTTGGTGAAAGAGCTTCAAAAAACCTTGTCAAATCTTGCAGACATTGGGTAAAAATGAAGGTGGTTTAAACAACAACCTCCTAGAGGCGAGAAGGTCTCAGCACGTTTTTCCATAAACAAGAAATTTGATCCTCTAGCAATCCAATCGTAATAAAATCTTTCGTATTAAACACCAATGTGCAGCTTAGTAGCCCGAACGTAGTGTTCCGTATGAATAAATCAACTGGTTCAATTTTTGTAGTGCATTTTTGTGTGAACCTAAAAGATGAGCTTTTGAATTATCAGCAATTTCAGTATATTATCGTTGAATCAGATAATCATTCTAGCATGCTGGAAAAAAAAGTATACATTTCAAAAGAATTTTCAAAAATAAAATAATATTTATTTATAAATATATATAGTTTTATAAACTTTCATGTGAAATATTAAACAAACATGATTTCTATTTTCAGTGTATACGCGTATTTGTGTACCAAGATGTTATGAAAAGTCAACCGTCATCACTCCAAGCCGGAAGAGCTAATGATGCTGATAATACAAATGACGAAAATCCTAGAAATTGGAATCCTCAAAAATGGAGAAATGTTAATTTTTGTCTTTTTATTTTGGCTGCCATTCTCTTTCCAGATCATGATGACAGGCGAGCGATCTTCTATGGTTTAGCCCCTCCACTTTTCCTCATTGCTTTTTCTGTGGTAAGCATTGATTGCAAGCAAATCAGTGAATATTTTGAAGGTTAATTGTAAATTGGATTGTCCCACATGCATTTAATAATGCAGTGAGCAGTAGGGATAGTCTTTAGTTGTTTCTGGTCCGTCTGATACGTTTTAGGCTCAATACATATCCATCTCTATCCCTTTTGTCTATTTCGAAAATCTATTAAAAATTATTCAATTTTGAAATACGATTACATATGTGTTAGAAATATACAAATACACCATTAATGGTGCCATTAACAATAATTTTTATTGCAAATTTATTTACTGAAAATTACAATAATTATACTTATTTCAAATTGCCTGATCAATACGGTGAGGAATCTGGTTATGAGAGATATACTAATTTTCTAGTTAACTTAATATAGTGTAGATACTGTAATAAGTCTAGAAGCTGATAGTCTGATTAGAAAAAGCTGGAAAAAAAGCGTGGAAAGAGAAAGAAAAACTTATTATAACAATTATGAACAGCGACAAATATATCAAAGCGAAGCGTTCTATTTACGTATCGTACATGTTGCCACATTTTTAATACAAAAGTTAAACTTTTCTCCACTTTGATAAATGTAAACTAATTCGACCTTACAATTAAATTATTAATTCCTTCGTATATTATTGGTTTAAGTTGTCGAAAATTAATATTTCAATTGTAAGGTTCGCATTAGCATACATTTATAAGAGTGGAGAAAAGTATATTGCATTTT
>NC_092212.1:39006120-39017201 GCF_043381705.1 Parasteatoda tepidariorum | reverse complement strand
CTTATATATATATATACTTATATATATATATATATATATTTGGGATGTACTGAGTACCCATCAACTATCCGGTACCCGACCAGGTTTTCATTACCTGGTGCCAGATACTTGCACCGTACCAAGGTACTGTGCCCGCAATTTCACTGTTAATCATTTTAAGTTAATTAAATGTTAAATGCATGAAATTCAAAGATAATTGTATAAAAAATGTAATTTATTATTCCCATACAAAGTTTTCCTTCAGTAAATAATGCAAGAGTTTGTTTTTATTATTTGTGTTCATAAACGTATCATTTTATTGAAGGATTGTGGAATACGCATGAAGCAGAATAAAATTATTTGTTTACCAATAGCATTAATTATTCTAATGCTATTTGTACCTAATTTAGACACCATTAGAGATTAATAGCCTAATAAATAAGAGCACATTGTAATTGAGAGAATTATTTTGATAAGAAACGCTTAAAGTTTTTTTAATGTAAAACAAAAAAATACTTCTTATTTATATATAGGTTGACAAAAGACTCCTCTGGGAACAATTTATTGCTTTTTATTCACATTTAAAAAACGCGTGTATGAATAAAACTAACCATTAGAAGCTTTAAAATAAATTTTTACTATAAGGCGTCTTTCTCGCGCGATGTAACGCAAGCATTCGCTAGTCTCACAGAAATTTTTTTTCACAAAAACTGTCTAGTCTCCCTTTTTTTTTTTTTTTCTCCAGGAATTAGTATATCTTTTGAGGGCACAAAATTACTAACATACGGAAAGAAAATTTAACATTAAGGACAGAGGAACAGCTCTATGAATCTTGTTCAACTGATGTCATAAAATAACATTTCTCGTAAAATAACAAGTATCAAAACATTAGTAGATTGTACTAAGATAGATCTCATTGCATACCTGCCAACTTTCACTCTTTCCGAGAACGGATTTTCAGAGTGGTTGTAAAACAATAAACGAAAAACAATCTGACTCAAAAATATATTTATATTTTGATCACGTTGAAATTCGCTTGCGCAAGGATTATTATGTTTTCATATATTTATTGTAATTATTTATATGTAGTGGTGGTCAAACTCATTTATAATTATCATTATAATTCAAAAAGTCAATTGGAATAACAAGAGTATTGCTACCACTTTAAAAATAAAAATAAAATCTTACGGAAAATCCGGAAGAGTTGGCAGGTATGTCATTGCACTTAAACTATGTTCAGAGTTATCAGATAATTAAAAATCAAACTCCGGCATTTGAAGCCTTTTTTTTTTTAATTTGATATACCGTCATTTCGTTAAAATATATTTTTTAATATACGGCGTGTTGCATGAATTATTACGAAAAATTAATTAAACACTATTGGTGGATATTAATGTTGATCATTCATCTAAACAACAGTCACCTGAGTCAACTCAAACTTCTTTGACTAGAAAACATTTTTTTTAGAATTTAGTTTTTAGTTGAATATTTGGTCACTAAAAAATTATGCAATTCTACCCAACATATGTTTGTTTGCAACAGCAAGTTTTTGTTGAACCTGACACTCGAATAGCATTTTCGAATGTAAAAAAAAAAAAATTTAAAAAAATGAGCAAGTTTAATGGAATGTTGTAAAATAAATTATTTTATTTTGTTGTTTACATAGCTGTATAAATTTTTAGAGTGAAATTTAACCCCAATCTAGATTGACATTTTAAATTTTTGCAGTGTATGCAAGTGCTCTTCGACAAGTGTTCATTTGGAGGCGAAAGGGAACGACAATCATCATCAAACTTGACCAGAAGAGCTCCTGACTCTGTTAACCTAAATAACCAAAAACTTACAAAAAATTCAATCTGGACAGAACTTTATTTTACTCTTATTTTAATAACAGCCCTCTGCTTTTGGATGTCTCAAAAGTTCAACCCTGTTCTCTTTAGCGGCATTGCTCTTATTTTTTGGATCATTGCCTTATTTGTGGTAAGCATTAAAAAGATCAGTTGAATTGTCAAATGCTAATTGAAAATTGTATTGCCTCCTATATTTTTCAATATGCCAAAAAAATTGGCAAAGTCTTTATTTTCTGCCCAGTCGAATACTTTTTATGTTCATTACAATTCACTTATGTATATTTCGACTAATTAAAAAATTTACAAAGCATTACTCTAACTGACTCCGGCTTATCGTATAAACCATTAATAAGGCTACTTATAATTAATACACTGAGCTTTTCGCAAACTATTTGATGAATCAACTGAATAAACTAGGAGGAAAGAAAAAACATTGAGAATTTTGATTAATTCTGATAACAGGCTTTTTAGGAATTTTTACTATTCCTTAGGTTTAATTTCTGATTTTTTATATTTTTGTACTTATCAAATTTTTGATGATAGGGGTTTATTAGACAGCAAAATACTTTTCGTTTATTAAGTAGTGCCGTTTCGTGCATGTCGTGCGCAAAAAAATATTTCTGTTACCAGCGTTCTGTAGCAATGTGAGCTATCATGTGACATTTCGCACGTGTTCTTGTCCACAAATATATTCTACTTTCACGCATTCTAAAATTTGCAACGATTGCATTTTATGAAACGTATTATGATTATGATTTTTGATTTGTAAGCATTTCATTCAAATTATATACTTGATTAGATTTGTATTTAATGCCTAGGCATTGTATAAGACTTGCCGAAAATGTATGAAAATATTCATATTTCACACATTTTCTAGGTTTAGCTTAGAAAGCCAAATGAAAAACCGGCAATCTTCAATTAGTTTTGAATTTAATGAAGTGTAATTTTATTTAAGTCTAAACAAGTGGATTAATTTTAATTTCTTATTTTTATCTAAAAATTGCGTTTTCCCTAATCAGACAAAAAAATTTGTTTTGTTATAACCTTCAATTTTACTTCTGTGTTATGAATATATATGTTACCGGCAAAGTATAAAACGCCGGCATTCTATAGAATGCCTAGGCAATGTATATAATGCCGGATGTTTTTAGGCAAGGTATGAAATATGCGAAGTATTACATACTTTCCCTAGGCATTGAATATAATATCTAGGCAATCTATAGAATGACAAATGCTATTTAGGCAAAGTACAAAAAAAAAGTCCTGATGAGATTATTATGTGCATTTTTGAAAATTAAAATGTTATTCTGAAAAAATAATGTGAATGCCACTAAAAATAATTTATTCAAAATGCGTAAAGAGAAATGAAAGTTGCACAAAACATAATTGGGGAGATGTTCGTATTGTGATCTGTGGCAGAATAATCGCCAAATCTTGGAAACTTCCTGGCAGTGGCCTGCGAGAAACTAAAAAAAACATCACGAAAAGGGACCAACTCAAAAGGTATAACTCGTAGCCACCCCCGGGTAAACATCCACATTTTTTTTCTTCTTAAATTTGCAAGTTTAAAACCTATTTGGTACCTTGGCGATTGTAGTTGGCGCGACAGACGGAAATATCCCCACATAATTTATGCCTTTCTTTTTAAGAGAAACAAAAAATAAGAAATTGATCTACTTGTTGTAACATGGCAGGCTTCAACGACATTCAGAATTTGACATTTTGGAATGACATTTTTACGAGTCAGAAATGTATTTTATACTTTGCCGGTGTCTCATTTCACAGAATGCCTAGGAAATGTGTGAAATATAAATCGTTTAATACATTGCCGGTTAACTTTAGGCATTGTATACAATGCCAATTCCTTACAATGCCTTAGAATGCCGGATTTCAAACTTTGCCGGTAACATATGTACTATTTTTTTAATGACAGTCTTATTATCTTTTCAAAATAACACGAGAATGTGTGTCATTTATATAGAGGTCTTGTAAGAATCTTTTTTCATATTTTGCCGAAGAAGTATTTGTCACTTAATAGAACTCTTCGGTAATGTAAACAATGCCTAAAGAAATTACGTAATAGCTCCCATATCTGATAAATTGCCTAAAAACGTTTGGCATTTTATTCAATGACCAAGGTTATCTATAGAAATCGTTTCCTACGTTGCTACACAATTATAAATTAAATGTTTGAAATCGCAACATTTCGAATCCTTTGCATCAACATAAAGTTGTAAAATCTATAAAAATCGGTGATAAATGTTGGAAAAAAAGCAAAGCAGGCTCATCTTATTTATAAATAAAGTGCGTCTCTCTATTAGTTTAATAATGAAGCAATCTAAAAATTATATATATATATATATACACAGAAGAGCCATTACACTATGACCACCCTGCTAATAATATGTAGGACCACCTTTAGCCCTCAAAACTGCTAGCACCCGCCGTGGCATTGATTCCACGAGGTGCTGATAGGTAGTCTGAGGTATCTGGTACCAAGCACTCACTTACTGGTTCTGCAATTCCCTCACATTGCGAGGGGGTAGCGTGGCAGAACGAATTTGGTTTTCCAAGTAGAACCACAACTGCTCTATTGGATTAAGGTCAGGTGAGTTCTGGGGCCAAGACTTGACTTGAAAGTCACTGGAATGTTCCTCGAACCAATCCATGACGGTTCGATCTTAATGACATGGTGCATTATCCTGCTGGTAAACACCATACCCCGCAGGAAAAACTGTTCCCATGAATGGGTGAACCCATTGGTAAAGATGGAGGGTGATCATAATGTAATGACTCTTCGGTATATATATATANAGACAGAGTGTTTTATATATATATATATATATATATAATGTAAAACCTGAGTAATTTAACCATTGATGAGAGAAAGAAAGAAAATTTGAAAGAACAATTTGTTTAAATGAATTGTTCTCCTTTAGCCTTTCATTTTGACCAGCTTAAAGCTCAGTTTGCTTCAGTGTTTCATTGCATTTGCCAGAATTTTCCTTCAAAAATTTGTTAACAGGTTTAAGAGTTCATGCTTATGACAGTTCAGTCACTTTATATTTTAATTTTTTTTGTTGAAGCAGAAATTTCAGTGGTTTCTTAATTGCTTACGTGCATATGCATTAGTTTTTGCTTTATTAAGTAACAGAGATTATTGTTGTATGGTATGAAAACATATATGAAATATAACTGTAAAAATTTATTTATCTATATATATATTTCTCTTACACGGCGACAAAAAAAGGCCTCATTACAACTCTCCGAATGGCAGCGCTAAAAAATCGACCAATGATTGCCTCTAAAAATGTCGCATGCCAAATGTGTAGCGGAGGTGGCTCAACATATAGCGCTTTTAAAAACGGAAACTGAAATAACCAGAAAGAGCATTCTCACCAAATGTGATCTCTTCCGAAATTCCCCCTATAAGCTAGGCAGAAGTGAGTAGTCTTTGTCGATAGATCTCTATTTTAGTATTTTGTCGAAAGTGGGTTTTTTTCACGAATTTATATATTACGAATTTATTTGACGATTTTTGATTTATATCACAAATTTGAAGCGTGCTCGAAGATTGGAAGAGAGCATTGATGATAGCTATGAAAGACGTAATGGTGAAAGAAAGCGTAGACGACGTGCTGTCATACAAGATTCTAATAGATTTAACGAATTTATTATTTATTTGAATTTCATTTATTCATTCATTCATTTGTCATTTATTTGAATTCAAATTTATTTTAATGACTTAGTATTTACTAAAAAGTATTTACTTAGTATTTACTTTTTTTAAAGAAAAAGTTGTCATATGGATTTGAATGATTGTTTTGAATTCTCAGAATTTTGTGCATTTGCAATGTACCTAAGTTAGTAACGAGCGAAGCGAGCTTGGTTTGCGAAGCAAACCATATAAGATTGTGCAGCAATTTTCGGGGGTTGGCGAGCGTTAGCGAGCATGGGGCGCAGCCCACTAGTTTATTATGTTTCCTTAATAAATAAAATTTAAATATATAGTTTTCTAAATGTTTTGAAAAAATTTTCTTCAATACAAATTAAAATGATTTTTTCTTTCAGTACTTACATTTGTGCGGGAATGATAGTAAAAAGAAAGCTTCCAGTGCTGACAGAAAAAAGAATGAAAATCCTGAAACTGACCGAAGAGCTCGTGCAGTAAAAAAGCAAAACATTTTCAAATATATGGTGGGGACAGAAATTTTAATGTTCTTTGTTTTTTTGATTCTCTTCACCACGGAAGAGCCCAGAAACGAACTTTTAAACTGTTTTCTTCATATTTGTCTTTGGATCAGTGTAATACTTATAGTAAGTATTGTTAACAAAAAAATCAGTAAACATGTTGCAGGTTAATTGAAAATTGAATTGATTCCTCGATTTTGTAATGTGCTCGAGAAATTGGGACAATATTTTCAGATATGTCTGATACTTTTCAGGCTCATTACAACCCACCTATGTGCCTTTAAATTAATTAGAAAATGAGCAAAGAGTTACTCAGACTATATATGCTTTGGCTTAATGCAAACTGCCTGATCTATCTATTGAATAAATCAGGTTGATAAAACATTGGGTGATATACACTCTATAACAAAAAAATCGACGCACCAAGAAGCAATCATCCGATTGCTTCCAAATTTCGAATGCATGAATGTTTTTAACAGATCAGGCTGGAATGATGCCAACTGGGGACGTATAGGCTTTAGCGACGAATCCCGCTTCTAACTGTGTCCAGACGATCATCGAAGACGTGTTTGGAGACGCACAGGGCAGAGGGGGATCCTGCCTTCACTATTGCACGCCACACCGGCCCTCAACAAGGCATTATGGTCTGGGGCGCCATTTTCTTTGACAGCCGGACCTCTTTGGTCGTCATTAGAGCTACACTTACTGCACAGCGGTACGTCGACGACATCCTAAGACCTGTTTTGCTACCGTTTCTTTTGCAGTTCCCTGGAATGGTTTTTCAGCAGGACAATGTCAGACCTTATACGGCACGTGTTGCTATGAACTGTCTGCAAGCTTGTCAAACTCTTCCTTGGCCTGCCAGATCACCAGATCTCTCTCCCATCGAGCATGTCTGGGATATGATGGGAAAGCGATTGCATCTAGCACGGAATGTTGATGACCTCGTTCGACACTTGGATCGAATTTGGCAGGAAATACCGCAAGAGACCATCCGGGAGCTTTATCGGTCTATCCGACGCCGTGTGGCAGCTTGTATCCAGGCTAGAGGCGGGTCAACACCTTATTGAACTTGTTACTGTAACTCTGCAATTGTTCTGAAATTTTAATCATTTACTATTCTGTACATTGTCTTCCTATCCACCAATTTTCGTTTCAATCGGACAACTCCTTCTTGGTGCGTCGATTTTTTTGTTATAGAGTGTATTTTCTGATTAGCTCAATTGAGTAGGGATCGCTTTAACGCTGAAAAGAAAATGCTTATGATCATTGCAATTAGCATGGCATATAGCAAAATTGAGGTTGCTGTTGGAAAACAGCCAGATAATTTAATGAGAGGCATTATTTTAAACGCGTTTTATGTTTGTTGCTATTATTATAAATTTCATCATTTTACTATTAAATTTTCTCATTTTGCCATTGGTTGTCAGACACTGATTAATTTTACATTTGTGGATAACCTACTGGGCATTTTTATGATTGATTAAAAATGGTTACAAATGATAGACAATGGATGGAAAATTGAGCTTGGTCTAGAAATTTTTTAATTAATTATTATTGCTTGGTATTTATTCTTTGTCGCTGTTCAGTTTTCATATTTAGTCTTTGTGCTACCTTCAAGGGAAGTTAAAAAAACCTTTTTTAGCTACTACATTCTATTTTAAAAAAATTAGTTTATATTTCGTCGCATTTTATTTTCTTAGTTCATATTTCATTAAATCAGTTCATTTGTTAGATTATAGTTTCAAAGACAATAGTTTTTAGTCTAAGGCGCTAAAGTTTACTATACTGAAGAATCTACAATTAAGATCCTCAGTATAAGATGCAGGTAAGGCCCTCTGCAGAGGATCTAAATTATAATAGCATTCCTTTGGATCATCATTAAGGATGTTTCCCATATCGTCACCAGTTGTCTACTGTGAAGCTCTAGTGCGACGTATATAAACTACAACAACTTATAAGTCATTTAAATATATTTACTTTCGCAAGATACATTTGCCGTCTCGTGCTCTTAATTAATGTTTAGAAACCTTAGTCAAGTAGATGAATTGGCAACATAATTCCGAGAAAGATAGCACGAGGATATATCCAGGGTAACAGCGGGATTCGAATCCGTTATCTGTATGCTACTCACAGCCTTTTGTGGTTAATACCTCTCGATCAAGGAGGTCTCCTATTTAAATTATAATATTTAATGTATTTCAAAACCGTTGCCACTAAGAAGAAAAATTCAACATTTTTTTGCGGTTATATTTAAACTATATATTAGAACTCCGGAACTGTTTTTGCTGTTCCTTTCGGATTGCTTCAACTTAGATTTGAAAAGAATACATTTAAATAAAATAATTATAAAATGAAAAAATTTAGAGAGCTTTATTGAAAATTTCCTGTAAAGAAAATTAAAATTATTTTTTCAATTTTCTTTTTCAGGGTTTGTGCTTGTATGAGCAGCATACTCTAAATGCTACTTCAACTAGTGAAACTATTAACGCTATTCTTGAATCTGGAAGGAAAGTTGGTAAAATAAATTATCAATCTGTATCGGAGAAGTGTAATTGTAATTCTGATGATATAAATGATCAAAAACCTGAAACTGAGCAGGAAACTAGTGTAACAAATGATCAAAATGATGTATCTGTCCAGAATGAAAATGTTGTTGATAGAACAAATGACGGAAAGCCTGATCAGAAGGTTTCTGATGCTGGTGAAACAGATGGTCAGAAGCCTAAACCTGATCAGAATGATCCTGATGCTGGTAATATAAATGATCAAAAACCTGAAAGTGACCAGGAAACTAATGAAGCAAATGATCAAAATTCTGCATATGATGCTGATAGAATAATTGAGGAAAAACCTGACCAGACAGTTTTTGATGCTGGTGAAACAAATCATCAGAATCCCTTACTTCACCAGAATGATCCTGATGATGGCGAAACGAATGAGAAAATCTCTGAATCTGTCCAGAAAACCTCGTATGCTGTTGAAACTAATGATCAAGATTCTGTACCTGACCAAAACGACTCGGGTGTTGCTGCAGAAAATGACCAGAATGCATCCGGATCATATTTTCTAAGCTGGTTTTGGTAGTTTAAAACTTTGAAACTTTATTTTGGAACTTAATTCGGACTAGTAAAATCCAAGAAATAAGTTGATGGAAACATTACTCCAAAAAAAATGGAAAGGGGGGGGGGTGCTGATCATCTCGAAGAAGCTACTAATGAAGATATATAAAAATTCGCGATCTGTGAAGTGCTCCAAAAAAAGCGGATTCACTTAAATAACTTTTGAACTAATGATCGGATCTAGGTTTCAATCTTAATGTTTCGAAGGGGGTGACCTCAAATATGCTAATTAATTAGGTCAAACGATATTTTAAGTTACGAAAACAGACACAAAAACGTACTTTCTCTGAGTAAACATACCTTTTTTCCGAAGGATTTTAATAACTGAACCCCAAAATATAAAGGTTTGCAGTAATCTAGAAAATAGGGTTCCCATCGTTTGATTAAGAGAGCACCCCAAAGTTTTAATCTCTTAACGTTAGTTTTAATTTTTGAAGAATTCACCCTATCTTCAGAACTTTTTTAACGGATTGAAACATTTTTGCACACAATTATAAAATTTGTTTATCCAAAGATAAATAAACTTTAGTTAATATTCATTATTTTTAATAATAGTCGAAAGAAATTTAAATCATGAAGTGTAAAAGTTTTTTACATTATTTTAAAGTAGGTAATTTTTCATCGCAAAATAAAGGATTTAAGCGAAATCGGTCGAATAGTCCTTGAGAAATTGAATTTTGAAAAAGTTGAATCTATAGTTGAATTTCGATTTCTTAGGAACAATTCGACCGTTTTCGCTTAAATTTTGTACTTTGCAATGTAAAATTACTTAAAATGAAGTAGAAAGAATAAATGTGATGTGATGTAAAAAAATTATGTAAAAATATACCATCCAAACTTAGAATTGCTCTCCTGACCAAGCTTAGGTGAGCATCTCTCTTCGCTTGCAGAAACTCCCCATTTTGAGGATCAAAAATCTGAATTTGTTTAAAAAAAAGACATGTTTATTCTGAGAAATTCATTTTTTTTTCTCTTCCTTTTGGTCTGATTTCATAACTTAAAATATCGTCTGCACTAATTAATTAACACATTTGAGGTCACTCCTCCCGAACTATTAAGATAGAGTCCTGGAACGAGAAGATCCGATCATTACATCAAAAATTACTCTGAAAAGTTCGTTTTTTTTCCGGCACTGTGCGAAGAATTTTCAATGCACCAACGAATTCAAAAAATTTTAACCATGCATTTCAATAAAAAAATAACATAATTCATATGTATGCGTTTCTTTTCACAATTTAAATTTGATTTAATTAATTATCAAATAAATTACAGCTATGTTTTTTTTTCATTGCTTATCCTTTTATAAAGCAACTAAATGGTTAAAAAGAACTAGTTATGCTACATTAATTCTTTTAGAATTTTATTCTAGTTTATAATCGGTGTTGAACAGTCGGGTCAATTTTGTTTTAAGAACTATCGATGCTCAATCAAAGAATATATATTATATATATATTCCTTGGCTCAATCCTACAGCTTTGAAACTCTGAACCCAACCCAAAAGACAATGGAACTACAGTCTACTTTGGAATAAACTTGCCTTCGTGAAGGCAGATCATTTTTGATGGAACTAATCCGTATTTCAAAAACCAAGAAAACCTCCAACGGTTATCCCAATGAAGCAGAATTCTTATAAGATTGGATAGTAGTGGATAGTAGAATTCTTATAAGATTAAAAAACAATTGATCATTGAATTCAATTCATGCTTTTGCAATGCATTGAATGCATAGAAATAATTTTTCTACAAGCAATTTTTATGTGTTAAAAATTATAAGTAGGATGCATAGCAGTTAAATTTTGTGAGGTACACAATAACTAACTAGACCACAGCAGAAAAAAAACCAAATATATCTTTTATTTATTAAAATGCATTTTATCAGAAAGAAATTTAAAACCATTGTTATATATATATATATATATATATATATATATATACATATA
>NC_092212.1:39000090-39003690 GCF_043381705.1 Parasteatoda tepidariorum | reverse complement strand
CTTTAGGTCTCTGCTCATTATTATTTTTACTCCTAAAATATCACTACTATTTTGATCAATAAAAAAATATATCACAACTATGATAATATGTATAATTAACTATGTTTTAGTTGAATTTATGAACTGTTACAATTGACCCCGTAAGTGGGGACAATTATAACAAGCGCACGACTGTCAAAAATTGTTAGTAACTAATATAATACCATTTAAAATAAGGTATTTATTTTTCTAGTAGATGATAGTCTACTTTACTTGTCTGTCAATTAATACTAGTAATATATAGGATTTTTTGTTAGTTAAAAATAGTTAAGTAAAAAATGTTACAATTGACCCCATTCTCCCCTACTAAGTATTTATTTTAATATCACAACTTTGATGAGATTAAATTTACTATACTAGATTTTAAAAATGCTCCATACTCTCAAACATTTTAAAGAAAAACTCAATAAATGAAAAAATATAAATTCTTAATAAACTTCCACTCTTTCAAAAGAGATTTGTTCGTAAAAGTTTTGGTGAAAATTGGCAATCAAAAATCATTATTATTATTTTAATTTTTACATTTTGCTTACTTTGTTTCTTTCGTGAGAAAAAAAATTTCGTTATAAACGTATTTATCTAATATTTCAGCACAAAATATTAAAAATAAATTTAGGAGATTGATGACAAAAGACTTGTTAGAAAATAAATAAATAGTGTGTGGAGTCTCTCCAGAAGGAAGAAATGAAACTTCGTAATGTGGAAATGAAAATAGGAAGGGGTAGAAATTGATTTTTAGTGAAATCATAATGTTTCTTTAAGACAAACTTTATTAACATTGCTTACAATTCACAATTGATCGCATCTTTTAATTATCATTTTCGAGTGGAGAAATATCCAAATCTATAACATATACAATGGGAATATGATAACTAAAGTAAGATACGAAATGTTTTAGTTCTATTTTTTCAATATTTCTTGCAAAAACTGCATCAGTGGTAGTTCCCCCTTTGATTGCTGGATCATTCCTACTATTTATCATTTCCAATTCAAATGTGTCTTTAAGGAAGGTTAATAATGTTTCAGCTTCAGGTAACGAGAAATTCACATTAAAATCTCCTGCAAGGATCACAGGCCGCTCACAATAATTAATTTCCTCACCAGTAACGTCTGCCAGAGCTTGTGAACCTGCTGTGGATAGTGGAAATAAAGATTTTGCAATAAATAATTTAATATCCCTCATGGTTGCATTTGGTGAAATATAAATGGCAATTAGAATCAATTTCTTCTGATTGAAGAACATTTTATTGAAATTACATACATTTGCTGACTTGTGTGCTCAATATAGGCTTATAAGTCATTGTCAAGTAGAAAATACAGATAGAACAATTCAGAGAAAGACATCACAAAGAATACATCCAGGGTTACGGCAGGATTCGAACCCGCTACCTCCACGCTTAACAAAGCGTTTGGACCGGCAATACCGCTCGGCCAGGGAGGCCCCATTGAAGAACACTGAAGTCAAGCATCCTTTGATCAGCCTACGTAGGGACCAAGGGTGTGCAATATCGATCCTCGTAAAACTGTTCTACCGTAAAGTACTCGACTTCGCACGCAGGTCGTCGGGCTATCAGAGCAGGGGATCCCTTCTGCAGAGGATCAAAATTGCAATGGCATGTCTTTGAATCATGACAGTGATGCTTCCAAGATCGTCTCCAATAACTCATGTGCAGCTGTAGCGCTACGTAAATAAAGTACCTACCTAATTATGTTGGTCAAAGATAATTTGAGAGCTATGGTGGCCCAGTGGTTGGAGAATAGACACAGTTTTTAAGGAGCTAGGTTCGATCCTCGACTCCGCTAAGACACACCGCGATATACGTTCTCCTTAATTCGATGGAATAGGAAGTCCTGTGGTTTGCTGCTGAGCAGTGAGTATAAGGATTGCGTGAAAATTTCCTACCCCTTGAGATATATGTCTAAATTGTGGAAGTGATCACATGAATGAGTGGTGATGTCGTGCATTCAAGGAGTTCTGAGTTAAGACTTACTTTAAACCTTGCGGTATTTTCTTGTTAAACAAAATTCGTACCTTGATTACTTGATTCGCAAAAAAGCAAATTGCTCTCGAGCTTGGATTATCAAAGTGTCCTTAGAAACAGCGCAACCAACAAAATAAATTTCCCATTAAGGGTTTCTCCTTTGGTGTAGCATCCTCTTATAATATATCCCGTGAAACATTAAGAATGAATCTTAGTCATGTTTAAACATATGTGGATGCCCAATGCTAACACCTCGATTCGGAGATGAAGAAAAGGCGTGTGATAATGTAAAATTTCAGAAGGGGGCCAAAAATCTCTTTGAATTTAAAGAAAAATATTGAATGGTATATACTAATAAAACATTTAACTCATATTATAATTTGTTTTTGAAAATAAATTGATATTATTTTGTTAAAAGTACAGATTTTTCAAAAAAATATTGTTAATTTTTTTTAATTGTCAAAAATAGAAATTTTAATAACCTGAAAGTTCAATATTAAATTTGTTTGAAAATGTTACTTAATTTGTTTTATAAAATATTTAGTTTTAGCTATGTATTTTCCTGATAAAAATGTAATTTCCTAATCAAAATTATATACTAATCTAGTATCAGAATTAAAATTTTAGTAAACTTAGTCGTTACCCCCGCCTTCCTCTCTGCATGAGACTGTTGAATCTTAGTACGTAAAAATTCATTTATTAGATCCAAAGTTATTTAATGCATAACTTTTTTATTTTCAAAAATTAATTTAAAAATTAATAATCAAGGGAATATCACTGCAATTATTGCAAATCCGAAAACGAATTCTGTAATTTCTGCACAGATTAATTAAGATACAAGGTTAAAATCTGATAATTAGAACCAAAGTTATTTTAAGTTAAAACTTTTTTTTTAGTTCACAGTACATTAAATTTACGCATTTCTTTCTCAATTTTTTGGGAATGTCGTGAATGCAGTATTCGTTTACAAATATGATAAGATTTTCATGTCCGTGATAAGATTCATGCATGTATTCGAATTTGTATTTCCCCCAAAATAAGAACAACACGGAAAAGTTTTCATGAACAATTTTTTTTAAAATTACATATTAATTTATTACAACAAGCTTTCTAAAAATGCAACAAATAGTTTGATTTCACGTAAAATATAACACTAACCATAAACTATTGCATACTTATTGGAAGTATTTTGTAGATCATTTCCAATGGAATAGTGTCCAAAGAAAATTCATCAATATTTGAGTTCGTCAAACTATTACCATTATCTATAAGTCCATTTGCCAGAAAGGTATTTTCTTTCTCGACCGAGGACTTTATGCTAATTTCCTGTTTAGAAATTTCTGAGAATGTGTCTAACACTGCATCAGTAACTATTGATGCCGACTCATTCTTAGCTTTTGCTGATAGAGTACTTGATGAAGCATCGGATAATGATAATTTTGAAGTCAGCATTTCATTCGATTGTGACTGAATTATAGGGATCTGTAATGTGAATTCATGTTGCTGCTCTACGAGAACTTTGTCACTTGAAAGTTCCTCTTTTTTTCCTGACTTAAGAGTTTCTGAATGCATGGCATCT
>NC_092212.1:38992986-38999919 GCF_043381705.1 Parasteatoda tepidariorum | reverse complement strand
GAAGACTCTGACAGTAATATTTCGTGCTCAGGCACAGGAACCATTGAAGGTAAGACTTCGATTTCAAGATGGGAAGCCTCCGAAGTAACGCTTTCGAGTTCAGGTACAAAAGACATTGAAGACAAGATCTCAATATCAGGTATGGAAGATTCTAAAGGTAAATTTTTGAGCTCAAGCTCGAGAGAACTTGTTGATAAAATTTGTTGCTCAGAAATATCAGAATCTGAGGGTAAAATCTTGTGTACAGATGTAGGAGTCTCTAAAGATGAATCAGATGTAGGATTTGTCAAAGATAAGATCTCGTTTTCTGAGACGGTAGTTCTAGGAGACAGATTCTGGTACACTGATGTCGATATGTTCAATAACATTGTCTCTTGCTCTGATGAAGCAATTAGTGAATTTGGTATCCTACAATCATTTGAGTCAGTCGTTGAAGATTGCTTTATGTAATCAGATTCATATTTCTGTAAATAAAAATACTTGGTTAATTTATAATCTTGTAAAGGTTATTGACGGACATCTAGTTCGAGATTTCTATTACTTGAGTTACAATTAAGTGGCCCTATTCATCTGTTTTATATAATAGATAAATTTTGAAATTACGCAATTGTCTCTCGACGAAAGTTGTAAAATGAAGGCTCTTTAACAAATTTAGAAAAAATAGGACTTTTAAATATACAAATCTAAAAAACCCGCAGTGTGCCTGAATAACCATCACATCACTTTCGTAATTAAACCTTGACATTGTATTTTAATAAACAGGACGTTTCGTAATCACAGTCTTTAGTTAATACTTTTAGAATTCTTGCAAAAATCAAAAGTGATGAAGGAAAAATTAAGTGATGAAAGAACAAAAAGGGTAATGTAGCCTGACAAATTATTGAAGACTAACAAAAAAAAGTATCAAAAGCTGCTCGATAGCTTCTTGAAACCAAAAAGGATCGGTTTCGAAATGAGCTTTGATGTTTTGATTTTTTTAAAAATTAATTCGTTAGTATTCAAGAACGTTTTTGAATTTTGATTGTTTAAATACTGAATTGCGACCACAGGGCTTAACTCTATTTATAATAAAGAATCTAAAAACATTAAGGGCTTTGATTATGGAACACCCAATGAAAATTTGCTGAAATTGAAATTGGATAGCATTAGAGCTTTATATCTGCAAAGATATCAATGACTCATAGGAAGATCCTGCATATTTGAATACTAATATATGTATATCTACTTACCGTTCTTATGTTAGACACTTCTTTGAAATTACTCGTTATTTCATCAGCAGTTTCTTCAATGTTTAAGTCTGTTGTCTTTACTCTTTTTGATTTATTAAAAGAAAATACCTAGTAAAGAAAGGTTTCAAAATATTTTTTAAATAACTAGATTTGGGATAGCAAAATAGTGATTAAAAGATAATACATAAATTTGTTCAAGAATCAAAAATTTTATACTAAAATCTCGATCTTGCAAGTACGGCATATTACGATAAGAGAGACCTAAAAGTAGGTAACTGTACCTAATGGTAAAAAATTAAACAGTGATATCTAAGTCTGACATTGAAGTTAAAAAGGAAAAATTATGAGAGATTGTATGAAAGTCACTTTTCTTTGAATAGTAGAACCCTTCTGAAATCCCAAGCTCATGAATAAATTTGTTCAATTAGAGAAGTAAAGCACGCGAGTTTTTTTTAAACTTTCATTATTTTCTGCTAATTAGATACTTTGAAATATTTGAAGTTTTAGAAGGATGTATTACCTATTTATGTTAGCAACATAAAAATTTGAATTGCTTTTAAAACATTCTTTTGATTTCTAAATACCACTTTGATCAAAATTTATTTTCCTTCTTTTTGCGTTATTTTGAATTTTAAGTTAAAATATTGATTTTTGTTTTCTTGATGTTTTCATACTAAAGGAAATTATAGCGTTAAAGATAGTTATGTCAGCGCAACAGCTCTTGTAAAAGCGAGATTAAAAATTTCCCTCGTGCACTTTAGTTTATTATACTGTTTGTAAATAGGAGTCTCAAGCTTTGGTAGTTTTCCCACTCTCCACATTTCCCCCCTCTATTTCAATGGTATCGGCAAATCTTACTTTTCTCTTACAGTTCGTTTCTGTAAAAAGTTGGAATAAACTGGTTCGGAGAAAAAAGAAAGATTTGCCGTAACCTGTGTAAAGCAGAGGGGGAAAGTGTGGAGAGAAGGGAAATTACATAACTTTGAGACACCTATTCTATTTACAAAGAGATTAGTAAGAAAAAAGTGCATTAGCTAAAGAATTCTCTTACAATAAAATAATGCCAGTTTTGGTAAGTTTTCCCATTTTCTAAAACAATTAAGGGTTGTAAATAAGATTAAATGGTTTTTGAGAGCTGGTTCAAGTATAACCAGTGCAGGCAACATGTAGTGGCTAAAGAAAAACAAATTGTAGGAAACATGTAGTGGCTAAAATTACACCGGTTTTGGGCAACATGCGGTGGATATAGTTAAACCGGTTGTATATTAGTCATGTTAGTGAATTT
The DNA here is from genome assembly GCF_043381705.1 of Parasteatoda tepidariorum. Taxonomy (NCBI): domain Eukaryota; kingdom Metazoa; phylum Arthropoda; class Arachnida; order Araneae; family Theridiidae; genus Parasteatoda; species Parasteatoda tepidariorum. The sequence continues at coordinate 38,997,405 of NC_092212.1, read as the reverse complement.
TTCTGAAAGAGAAAGTAAGGAAAGTATTCTTCATTACCATATTTTCAAGGTTTAGAATTAGGTCCAGAAATGATTTCCTTGTCTCTAATAAAGCTCTTTACGATATTATTACTGTAAGTTTCAAACTGGGAAAAGTCAACTAATAAGTTAACCACCACTAAGTTTACTACTAATAAGTTTACCACTCTTAAGTTTACCACTCTTAAGTTTACCACTAATACGTTTACCACTAATAAGTTTACCACTAATAAGTTTACCACCACTACGTTTACTACCACTACGTTTACCACCACTACGTTTACCACCACTACGTTTACCACCACTACGTTTACCACCAATACGTTAACCACCAATAAGTTTAATAAGTTAACCTTTCAAAACTTACTGTACTTTTCTTATTTTAGTTCCGAAATAAGCAGAATTTTTTTTATTTATTTCAAAACTATATTCCTATATTTTTGTCCGAACGACGATTAACTCCATGAAACCTTATCTGAATAAATAAATAATTTACTTTTAATTCAATGACAAAAAGTTCTATCATTTGGTGGCATTAGTAGTTATTATTGAAAAGTTTTGTTTTGAAAGTATTCAGTCAGGAAGGAGACAGTCAAGTTAGAAAGTGGATGTTTCACGGAGAGGATTCATCGCTCTCTTATTCTGACTAACGTTGATCTAGTATGTTAAAGGTTTAAGAAAATACTGTCGAGAAATATCCAACATTAGATGACCAGTAGAAGTTAACTAAAGATGATTAAAAGTATATTTAACATCTTCCTCGCATTCACAGTGCTCCAATGGTTGAGTTTAGTCATACAGGGTTCAGATACCTTGAAAAATAAATTTATGAAGATGCAAATATGTTTATAAATTTATCATTCCAAGGATTTTTTTCCAGTTCGTAAATTTATTAACGATACAATAAGCTCAAATTTAACTTAATAAACTGGTTCTATACCATTAGTTTTCCTGTATATTTTTGTTTAGTATATTTGTTTATTTTTTAAAGCAAAAATACTTAAAAAGAAGTGTACTCTATTTTAATGCTTTTTTAAAATCTTTTGATTACAATGAATTAAATTTTCTTGTGGCTTATAATTGTTTCTTGTTAGGATTTTCAAATGTATAAAAATTTGAATGATTTGCTTACCTTTTTCACGAAATATACTACTCCTAATGATACAAGCGTAGTGGCCACATAGTAGCACCGGTCATCTTCTTTTAAAGATTTTAACATGGTCATTAACCACTGAGGCGCAATATCAGAGAATAAACCTAATAATATCAAAGAATAAATCTAAGAGAAATTTTGAGAACAAATCTAAAAGTATTTATACAAATTCACTAACAAGACAAACTATATTTCAGAATCGGGATTATTTAATTTGATTAATATGAATTAATAAATTTTAAAATATTTCGAAGAAAACCCTTTGCTAAACAGAAAACAGACTGAGAGATCAATTGCTTCTTGCGTTTTGATCAGCAAAATTCACGACGTAAACATGATTCTTTCAGCAAATATTTAAATGAATTTTATCTTTCAGTAAATGATGTTTCATAAAGCAACCTCGTCTATCAAGGTTAGGTGACAACTTTTAGCTGAGGAGTGCCGACCGGTTGTGTGGAGGGCAGGGAACTGTCCTTGCATCAGAAAGGCTCTGGGTTCGAATCCCGAGCAAGGCATGGATGTTCTTTCCTTCTCTGTACTATCAGTCCTCACTGTGGAGCGAAGTTGGCCCACCAAATATGGTGCTCCTGAAAGAGAGGCCAATAAAATCGCCCTGTATATGCCTGAATTGACGGATGTTAACACAGGTGGGCATTGGAAAAAAAATTTAGCTAAGGAGCGTAATTACGGTAATCACTGTTTTTCAAATCTCTGTCACCAAGGAAAGTAAAAAAGCCATAGTTTAAGTGCCTCACACTTGAAGCAATGCAGTGATTTTAAACTGTATATATAATCTTGAGAAGAGGCATTATCTGGGTTTTAGAACAGACAAATAAATATTTTAAAAATTATTAAACTTTTTTAAAGATCGCCAATTTGGCGACATTTTTCAACTTAGATAAAAGTTATCAAAATCACTGCCTTATTCTCAGTTTTTACCTAGGTAGTTCAGCGTAAGTTTCTAAATATTGAAACAATAGACCACAAACACTTTTTTATTTTCAGAAAACGGTGGCTTTTCTATATATTGATGTTTTGCTCCATTTTCAAAATAAGCATAGTCAGCGCTGGCTTAGGCTAAACTTGGCATAACAGGTATGAGTAGCAGTTGCAAATTCACGGCAGTTATAAAAATAGCATATTATTCTCAAAAAAGTATTTTATGCTACGACAGAGCTTTCGAAAAACAACCTTATACTTCTGTCATCGCCACAAGCTGAAAATGGCTATAATATGACAAGCAAAAAGTTATTACTTGCTATATGTATCGATATCTAAGGGTACTTTATCTAAACACAAAAATAATGCAAAAAAAAAAATTCGAATAAAATAAAAAGAAATCGTTAAGGATTCTCTGATTTTGCGGAACTCAGGATTACCCCTAAACTTTTAACTTTTAATAAAGAAAAAAATAAAAACAGAAATGTAGAAAGAAAGTGTTGAGATTATTAACTAATCAATTAAATAATTTGTATAATGCTTTATCATTTTTCATTGAATTTAAAATAGTTGAAACTTTTTTTTGACATTTTGAAATTAGAAAAAAAGCAGGATTTACTTTAGTGTTTTTAACTGATATTGTGACACTTAATATTGATACTCAAATTATTACCAATTTTTTTTTAATTTTGATTAATCTAAAATTTGTACGAAATTATTGAAGAGTGTAATAGTAAGTCCAAATAAATAACAACTATGTAATTATTGAAGAAGTTTAAATTAAAATTCAGATTTATAATTTCGTTGAAAATATTTTTCTATATTACTATAAAAATATATGTATATTAAAATGATTTAAATACTTTACTTTTGTATGATCTTCCTATTGTTGCACAATTAGAAATTAGCTATTAACACGATATGTACTAAATGATATAAGTGGACTATAGTTGTGTTTTCAATTGTTTTGGAACTTCTACTAAATTTTATTTTTGAATTCATCAGAGAAACCAATTTGCATAAAAGTTTTACGTTTTTTAGAAATATTTTGCAGGTTCTAAACAATACCGACGAATATCTTATTTTGGAGATTAGTCAAAACAATAAAATCTAATATAAAGAATGTTGCCTTGAAGGTTAAAAGACTAATGAAATTTAAATTTGCTTTTCAACTTAGATACACAATGAGAGCTTTTATAAAGAGTAAGAAATTCTGTTGTTCACAAATTTTTTTTTCTCTGGTGTCAAAAAATATAAGTACAAAACATTTTCATTTCATATTATTCGCACTTAAAAGGGCTATTGTTGTAATTCACTTACATCACACTAGAGCTGCTCAATTGGCTATTGGCGACGGTCTGGGAACATCTCTGAGGATGCCCGACTACCTGCACGTGAAGTCGAGCACTTTACGGTAGAACAGTGTAACGAGGACCAATACCGTATACCCTCGGTCCCATCGCTGGCTGATCAAAGTGGTCCTCCAACCTCACACTGTTCACAGCCAGTGATGCTTGTCTTCGATGATCTGATGGGAACAGAGTCTTAACGATCTGTCGACTGTGGGACTTTAAAAGGACTGATTTCAGTAGTTTTTAAGCAAGAGTAGTTTTTGACTTATCAGTTGCTGTTCCTTGAAGACGAAAATCACAGTTGATCTTGTAAGAAGTAGTTAAATGTTGAGCATATTAACCATAGAGAATGAATGGTCTAAACTTCTCCAAATGTAAATAGCATTGGATTAAGGTAAGCAGATCAGCTGGAAGTCTGGCGCAATCTGCTGAAAGTTTGGTGCAAATAAGAGTCTGACGTAAAAATCCCTGAGACGTGAACCTTAAGAGGACCTTCTTTATCTGACCTAACTCAACTGTCGAAAGGGTAAAGACGGGGAGGAAAAATTATAAATATGTTTTTAATCCTTTTTATTTAATGTTTTCAAATAAACTGATGATGGATATTTACACCGTTTGCCAGTATCTTTTGATGCATGTAAAATACAATTATTGCATGTAATTAAAATAAATGAGGTTTCGATACATGTAAATACTTCGGAGTTGAAGATCGAGCTCCTGCCCCTCCGGACAGGTTTCCAATTCTTTAACCACTTGGCTACCACGGCCAGTTTTAAAAAATAATAAATTAATCAAAATTATATGACAGTCACTTCACAGAAAAATTTAATCCCTAACTTTGCATAAAATTGAACATCTTTATTATATTATATAACTTCATGAAATAGTTGCTACCCCTTAATAAATATTTTCAGACTGCAACCTATTAAACCATACAAACTATTAAAATTATAGAAG
>NC_092212.1:38958661-38992486 GCF_043381705.1 Parasteatoda tepidariorum | reverse complement strand
TTTTTATTATTTTGTTCCATAACACAGATTATGACTTATGTTTTATAGTTTTGACATAATTTTTTTGCTGTGAAGCAAAATTTTGTATATTTTTATTGATGAAAAGTAAATTTGACGATCTCTATTAAAAAATTTATTTCCCTAGAATAAATTATAAATAAATTATTTACAAGTCATAATTATTTTACAACAGGAAATCTTATAAGGGCAAGAAACTAGTTTTTCTATTCCCCTATTTAAGCATTACGACAAACACTTTATTATGCTACGAAGCAGTTTTAAACTAAAATTAATTTAATTTAATTAAAAGAAATTTAATTTAAATAACTTAATTAATAATTTTAATTGAAAATTAAAATTGCCTCAAAATAGCATCTAATTCAGTGGTTCAAAAATATTGAAAAGACTTCGTTATACATGGTTTCATTTCTATGAAATATTAACTATCGCAAGAGAAATTATTAGGATTGTGACAAAAAAAAAAGCGAGAATACCGACGGTGTCCTGAACATTAACTATATTTATTACAAACTTTCAAAAGACAAAACCACATAATTTGAAAGTTTAGTTTAAGCATTAAATAGATTTCAAATATTATTAAAAATCTTATTGAGCATAAAAGCAACTGGTTGATTAAGAAGTTTTTCTATGCTAGCAAACTAAACGTAGAAACCTCACACCAAATATTAAATGTCTAACTTGCTTTATTTTCAATTTTCCAAATATTTCAGATCTATTATGTTGAGATTCAGCAGATTTTCTACTGCCATACATTTCAAGCCTTCAAGTAATTCTATCGATTTATATAAATTTCAACTCTGGAACATTGGCAACAATGTTCTTACAAAATCCAAACTAACTTTTCTCTGTATTTAGAATTTGTCATTCAAAAACTATTTTTAACTTTTTAATATTCAATGATGTTTCTTTTATCAATTTTATTTAAAATACAAGCTTATTGTATAAAATATTTTTATTAAGAACCACAAGAACTCATATTAGCATACAGCAAACATTAATTCATTGTAACAAATGAATAAAAATATTCGTGAGAAAAATAAATTTACATAAACATACCTTAGAACATATTTGATTATAATTTTACAAGATTCAAATACACTTGCTATAGTTTCACAAAACATTGGAAACAGTTTAAAAATAATAAGAATTTTCCACAAGAAAGTAATTTTTTGTAGTCTTTATATAAGTTAAGTATATAGTTAAGTAATAGTTAAGTATATATTTAAGCATATAGTAGCATAGTTTAAGAAATCCGTGGATAAAAGAGGGAAAAGCTTTGTTTTTAGTAAATATTTTTAATAAATCAAAACTACATAAATTTGAAATTATAGAGAAATAAACTATTAAAAAGTTTTTTAATAACCAATATTTATATCCTTGGAATTCTTCATGAAGATATAAATTTGAACGAAATAGAATGTTATTAAATCTTTAATCATACATTTAGGTTTCTAAAAGGTTCTAAAGTGCGTGTTATAAAATTTTCAAAAATAGCGAAGCATATTAATTTTGCGATTTTTTGAATCTTTTGAACAACACTTAAGACATGTAATTACTATTAAAATGCGTATAAATTACAATTTTGATTTAATTTTCGACATAAAAAGCGTACAGCTAAAAGAACTTATGATTCAGATCATTAAAACAAAGGTACACAGCTAAATGTCTTAAAGCATTGGAGCATATCGCTAAAGTAAATATCTATACGAAATACTTAAATAAATTTTTTTAAATCTGTAGTTTTTCTCAAAATTATATACACAGATTATGAAAAAATTAAAATGTATATGCATTTAAGTCCTTGATACATATCGCGGCAATATATATATATACATATATAAAACGAAACAGATTGCAATTAAAATTAAAATTTTAAATACCGTATGGAAACAAAACTCGCTAAAAGATGCATTTTAAAACCTTGATTTATCTGAAATAAAATAGAAGTTTCCAAATTACGAAATTTCCACTCTCGACCCACTTTTCCCTCTTTGTCACCATGGTTTCGCAAAATTTTGTTTTCCCCTAGGCAGTATGGTTCACAGTAAACAGTTGGACTCAGTTTATGCGTGGGGATAAAAGCTACACTTATGGTAACCATGGCAAGGAGGAGAAAAGTCTGGAGATAAAGAAATTGTGTAACCTTAATTTTTAAATCCTTTGAATCCTTGCGCAATTGCAAACTGCTAAGACACGTATACTTGAAATTTTTCATTAAGTACTGTCCTTTTGCTTCCTTGGTGCATCTCGTGAGTTTTATTTTCAATCGCTCTCCTCGTAATTTGATCTGTGAACTTCGGCTACAGTCACAAAAGTAGATGAGATTGCTTGTTCCTCTGATGATATTGATGGATTGAGACTGTGTGTTAATTCTGCGTGTTCCTCTAATGATCCAGATGGATGGCGACTTCTGATTGTTAATCCTGCGTGTTCCTCCAATGATCCCGATGGATGGTGACTTCTGAGTGTTAATCCTGCGTGTTCCTCCAATGATCCCGATGGATGGCGACTTCTGAGTGTTAATCCTGCGTGTTCCTTTAATGATCCAGATGGATGGCGACTTCTGAGTGTTACTTTTGTGTGTTCCTCTGATGATCTCGATGGATGGAGACTTCTATGTTCTGCTTGCGGAAGTAAATTACTTTCGTCATAACTATCTTGCTCACTCTCAATGAAAGAAGTCTCAGAAACAGCAGAATCTGGACTTTGCTGAGAACATAATTTTTCGTAATTTCGACGGAATTTTTTATTATTTTGACGGAGGTTTCTCAATGCTTGTCTGTCTTCCGACTGTGTTATTCTTGAATGTGGCCAAGGTTCTAAATGAGGACCCTTATAGAACCAATTCATAAACTGCTCAGATTGATAGGCAGCAATAGCAGATTCAATGTCAGATGCGTCACTTGATGCAGGAGTTTCAATAGTATCCATTGCGTTTAACATTTTTATTGCTCTTTTAAGTAATTCGTTAAGAGTCGAAACAAACTGAAAAAAAAAACATTAATATCAGGAAAAAAATCCAAAACGAAAATTTCTAAAGCTATATATATATTATATAAAATGTTAGAATTTTCGGCTTTTCTGCACTTAAATTTTCATTTTTGATTGGTATTAATTTTAAATTGCTCAGTTTATTGTTTGCTCGCGTTGCTTTTAAAATTTGATTATCAAGTATTGAGTAAATTTTTTTTCACGTCAGATATGTTCGTACTTTGGTTTTATTTAGGGAATCTGTTAAGCATTGAACAATTGAATTGTTTATGATTTAAAAAATTCATAAAATCATCGACTTTTAAAGAAAAAAAAAAGTCTAATTTTTCTAATGCTTTAGATGGGCTATAAAATTCCAATGTATTCCGAGTCTCGGCAAAACCATCGAAAACAAAATTCATCGAGGAAAATTAGTTTAAATTTAGAAGGCGATTAAGACTGGTTGACCGACAGCTCCTTCGAAGCATTACATTTTGGTTTCGTCTCGGCAGTCTATGTACTTTTCTCTTGTTGGCTAACAGTGAGTTTGAAGGGCTCAGAGCACTGCGAGACATTCTCAGCCTCGTTCCAAAATTTTAATTCTCGAATTTACAGTTCAGGCAGCTGCTTTTATTCTCATTCCTCTCAATTAAGCACATATTGTTTTTGATTTAAACAGATCTTTCACACAGACCATTAGATTTCTGCAACTCCTAGTCTGCAGCACTTCTAGCATCGTAGTTTTCTTAAAGTTTTATTTTTCTTCCACTCTTCTCAAGGCAGTTTTGTTAAATCTCTTTTGCTCCAAAACTCCTTTTGAAAGTGCTTTGATTTTCAAATATAAAATGATCGGACCGAAAACAAAACACATTTTATCATTCTGGAACAATCTAAATTTTTCGACATAACGCAGTGAGTTTAGACTCATTAAATTCAAAAGTTTTTCAATAAATAAAACTCCCATCTCTCAATTTGAAACTCTAAAATTGGAAGATAATGTAGCATTTATGAAAAATGGAGAAAATAGCAAATTATTGCAACGTTGACGAGAAGAGACTAAATTAAGCGGAAAATGTGATGCTATAGAACAGTGTTTCCCAAACTTATGATTTTTGTGTACCCTTAACTTTTTCGTAACGCCGTGTACCACTATTAAAAAAATGAACATTTTCTTTTAAAAATTTGTTTATTTTCCTTTTTGGTACAAAGTTTTGTTAATAAATTTATTTGCATCAGTGAGAAGGATGATATTGTTTTTGCTGTGATAAAAAATTGTACCAAAAGTTAAAAATCACAACTGGCTGTTGACACCACTAATTATTAACTGCTAACTCTGCAAAAAAAATAGCCAATAGAAAAATACGTAATCGTAGATTTATTTTTGAATAAAATTTTTTTAAATTTCCGTTGTTGCAAGATATTTCGCATAAGAACGCGTACCCCCGCTAAACTGTTCCTGTACCCCTGAGGGTACGTGTACCACACTTTGGGAAACACTGCTATAGAACGATGAGTGGAAGCAAATTACGTCTTCTAATAGAAATAGCAAGATATTAAGTTTGCTATAGAAACCTTTAAATTGATAGAATACCTAAAATATTGGATAATGGTCGAGCCACTTGGCCAAAATATCATTTTCTAAAAAGAGGGCCACCAAATTTATGGATATTGACTGTTTGGAGAAAAAACCTTATAACTATTAGTTGAGCTAACTGGAAAACCTGAGCCAAAAATAATGGCATGGAATGAAATTCTGGGGAAAACCAGGACACATCCGTTGTTTTCATGCCAATGAAGATTAAAAAAATTTAACCTTGATGGTCAGGATGATTGCAAATACTACTGCTGTGACTTGAAATATGGAGCGAAAATAATGCTTCAGGGGACAAAGGAAAAGAAGTTCATTGAGCTTCTAAATGAGAATGATTTGATTTTTTAATTATTGTTAGATACTTTTGTGTTTACTTCTTCATATGTTGCGATATTGCTCATTTCCTTGGTTTAGGTCCCTGAACCAAATTTAAAAGATCATGTATCAAAAAGCCTGAATTCAGCAATTACCCCTACAGAGAATATGAGGAGACAATATAGGTGAGCCCTGACAATAAGCATGTCTTTTCAATTCTGTGAAAGGTTTCACTTTCTATGTGACTTGTCCTAAGTAAAGATAAGGTAGTTTGAGCAAATTTTTGAATGAAGGGCAACAGGAAAAAAAAAACAAGCGCAATTTGCGACGCACCATGCATGTATTAGGGAATCTTTCAATTGGTATTTATTTTGGACAGAAACAGAAATGCAGAAGCCATTCATTGCATTTCTTCATACTATGGGGCATGAAACAAAGTCCACTAGATTTGAGTAATAAGAAGTTTATGAAACTGCCAAAAGGTAACTTAATAAAATATTTCATGTTCCTTATTTTTCATTTTCATTTCAAATACCATCAAACGAGAATAAAGAGTTATTTTTCAAAAGCGTTCGCGTTGTTAAAAGGCCTCTTCCAATTCAATTCAAAAGTCGGTGAGAACGGGAAGGGAAAGTTATAAATATTCTTTTAATCCTTTTTATTTAATTTAAAAACTAAACTAATGAATATTTACTCTATTTTGTAGTATCTTTTGATATATGTTAAATGCAAGGCCGATACCCAATTTGAAATATTAAGTGTGTGGTATTTTAGATTCTCCATTAATTTTTTCTGATGAAATTAAAGCAATAAAATTCTGCAATCAGTTTTTGATTTGTAGTTGAATAGTGTACAGTTGCTTGTTCTTAGATAAGATCTTATGCATGTTCTTATGCAATTAACGTAAAAATTTTTTTTTGCTACCTCCAAACCTGGTTTCATGAGTTTAAACTTAATAAAACTAAGTTTTAAAAAGTAAAAAAAAACTGAGTAAGTCGAAAACTTAAGTGTCGTTTTAAAATTATTTACTCGAAACTACAAATTACACTATTTTAGTGCTTTTAAGTTTTGAGGAGAAAATTCCCAGAAGTTCTAAAAAATATCAAGTACAATTTCTAATCTAAAAATCAACCCTTTTATTTTCTAACTTTTTTGAAAGGTATTGTTCTTATACCATGTCATCAAAATCTTGTTAAGTATGAAAAAATAAACACATATTAAAAAATTTATCTAAAATCCAAGATGAGTGTAGAGGCCTCCGTAGCAAAAAAAACAAATCTTAAAATATTAAAGTGATAAAACTAAACTAAATTCCGAGCAATATATTGGGCGCTGGGTCTACTATGATGGTAATTTATCCTGAAGTTGATTATGGATTGGGATATACAGTGGATTAATTCGCTAAGATTTTCCAATAATTTACTATTTTTCAATTTTACTGGGCATTCAATTGTCTTATTTGCCAAATGAACTGAAAAATAGAGGTAAATATCGCTTTAATACCAAGAAATATCAGCATAAGTCAAGTTACTGAACTGAAAATTATGAAAATAGGATCGATCACTGAAACTGCTATTTATAATTTATTTGCTGCTAACGACGTTCAATATTTTTGCAAATTTAGAATTTTAAAAATATTTTTTCTTTCTGAAGGATGAAAAACTGAAAAATTTAATCCTAAGTTCAAGCAAAAATTACAGGATTTTATTCTATTTTATAACCAGCGTTGAGCAGCGGACCAAATTTTGAATTTTTAACAGTCAATATTCATCTCCGCAGCCTTGTCATTTTGAACCCGACCTAGAAGACATGGAACTTTCAGGATCAAGCATTGAGGCAAACTTTCCTTCCTGGAGGACTTTCAGATGGATATTTAACGTAAGCACTATTGATGGTGCCAGGTGGATTAGATTTCGTATCAATCAGCCTTTGCAGGTCACTGCCATAATTAGGCGAATGCGCTAATAAGTGAAGTTCATTAGTTAAATCATTTCTAATGTTTTTTTTTTTTTTTTTTTTTTTTTTTTTTTTTTTTTTTTTTTTTTTTTTGGTGTTTCATTCACAATAATGAAATATTACGATGATACTACTTTTGATATAAAAAGTAAGTCAGCATGCAATTAGTTTTTAATACGTAATTGACCAATGTCACCATACAAGTGACATGATACTTGTCACATACCGTTTATATAGTTGCTGAAATTTTATTTTTTGATATAGTTACAATTAATTTATCTATAAATATAATAACAAAATTTATATTATACTTTTATATTTTGGAAAAATGACTTCGAATATTTTGAAGCTTTAAGGGTTAAAGGAAATGTATACACAGCAAGTAATTTTATTAAGTCTTTTTGATAAGAGTACTTATAAGATTGATACTTACAATTCCTGCCGCAGTAACCAGTGTGAGTGCACAAACTGGCCAAAGTTTACCAAGGCCATACTCGTAGAAGTAATATACATCGAGTGATGGTATAATTAAAAAAAATACTATGTAATAAATTGTCCAACACAACGCAGGTTTATACTTTATTACTGTGCAATCTTCTCTGGCCTAGAATTAAAAAAAAAAGTTTGAATATAACAATAATATAATAACATAAATTGCGAAATTTTTCTAGGACAAAATCTCTGCCAAAAAAGAATCTAGTTTTAGAAAATCTTCGGTCTAATATCACAATACATTTTCATAAAATCTAAGGGGTTCTAATAATCGGAGTGGCGATAAAACGGGAAAATTACAAAACATCGTTCTGCTAACTGCGTTGAGATTGTGAAAAACCGCAAAACTACTGGCATGGCCTCAATTTAAAGAACCAGTGGAACCTCAATGTATCATAAATAACAAAAAATAACGGATGTCGGGAAATTGCAGTATGACCATCGTGTAACGTTTTCAACGGGGTTACGCCATATCTCTAGTTTCTGTGTTCTGGTACGCCTGTACACACAGTTTTATGTTTACGTAGCCTTTGACTGAGGTTGCTTCGCAAACATCAAAAGCACACTTTGAATCCTACAGAGTGCACTAGAATTATTTCTATTTCGTTGTAGACTGTGCAATGATGTTGGAGGATATCGCTTTGAACGATTCTTGTAGTAACCATCGTCATAACTGTTGACTGTGGTTTCACTGGTAAACTTCGAAAGCACCCTTTGCATTCTTTAGTGATGTCAGAGGATACCACTATGAACTTTTCTTGTAGAAACAATTCCCATAACCGCTGGCTGTAGTTTCTCCGGCTAACATCAAAAGCGCACTTTGCATCCTAAAGTGATGTCAGAGGATACCACTGTGAAATATTCTTGTAGTAACAATTCCTATAACCGTTGGCTGTAGTTTCTCCGGCAAACATCAAAAGCGCATTTTGCCTTCTCCAGTGCACGAGAATAATTTTTATTTCGTTGTAGACTGTGCAGTGATTTCAGAGGATATCACCTTGAACTATTCTCTTAATAATTAAATAAATCTTTCGCAGATGGCAAATTTTTTGTAACTTTAAAACTTTTCCAACCTGACAACGAAACCTACAAAGGGTTTTTAGTGATCTTTTCCAGTTTTAACTTTTTTTTCAGTCCCATGTTATTCCCAGTCCCATGTATGATTATCTTGAAGCTTTTCATGCCTCTTAAGTTCGTCTACTGAATTTTGGAGCATCCACGGTAAAAAATTAAGGAAATTCCAGAACATTACTGAATTATTCTGTAAAATTTGAATATAAAGACTAACATTAGTTCATATATTATATGTTACTGAGGTATTTCTGAATTTTTCTTGCATTAACCCTAGATTTAAAGTAAATATTTGATTTTAAAATACGCCTGTATTTTTCTGATGCGTAACAAGTCTGCTTGCATGGACAATACTATTAGGCTTTATTTTAAAACTAGAAGGTACTGAGCAAGAAATTATGGCCCCAGCTCTCTTTCCTTAGCCTCTGTAATTTCTCATTAATCATTTTTTTTAAATCTTAAAAAGCAAATACATTTCAAACAAAAACGAACATTCAAGAAAGTATACAGTTATTGCAGCTTTTTTTAATAGAATATGTTGTCAATACTTTAATTATGGCAGCTTTGACTTTTAAAGGTATTTTGAAAAAAAAAATATATAGAATAGATACTGTTACTCAATCTGAAGAAATACACGAGAAACAATTTTACCCGTTAATGAGACTCCTATCAGTTTAAAGGATTAAAACTTTTAATAAGTTTTCATTTAAAAAAAAATTTCAATATGAAGTTGAGATTTATAATTGGGAATATCTAAACTATTGCTTTTGACTTTAACTAAAGTGCGTGCTGATAAAATCTCGAGAGATAGGTGGGACAACTTGCAGCCCTTTTTTTGCATTCATCATGGCCTAGCATTTTATTTTTTATTATGTAACCGCAGTTGAAAAGCTGACCCAATTGTGAGTTTATGACCGGCAATGTTTAACTCCGTATCCTTGTAATTCTGAACTCAATCCAGGAGACAAGGGAACTCCTGGATCACTCATTGGGACTAACTAGCCTTCGTGGAGTACTTTTTGATAGAATTAACCAGCATTTGCGTTACATGTAGAGTAAAATCCCTAAAACGTATAATTAGTCCTTACGGCAAGAGGACTAACCAGTGATCCGTCTACCACTGAGGATATTTTTGTCAGCATTGTGGTTTGCGCAAACCGGGTGCGGAATTCGTATCAACGAGTCATTACTGGGATTTGAACCCGGAACACTTCATTGAAAGTCTAGTGCTCCATCCCCTAAGCTACCATGACCCAGACTTATGGTATTTTAGTGGTAGACATTGTGGTGGTCGGAATGAAAAGAAAGTATCAAAGAGGCATTTTGCAGCTATAATGTACCTAAGCAACCTGTGCAGAGAACTGAAGAAACTAAAAAACTAGTACTAAATTTTCTATACGAACAATTGAAAACTGCTTTATCTTTCCAAATTAATATTATTAGAACAGAGATCTCTCGGAGGCATTATTCAAATAAATTTTTTTCTGCAAAAAGTAAAGCGATGAGTTTTCAAATCCTCATTAGAAATTTTGCTAGTATTTTTTTTTTATTTTATTTATTTATTATTTATTAATTTTTTTTTAAGAACGCGGGTAACCTAAATACACTTAAAATTTCGAATTCATAAGGGGCTATAAATTTTAAAATGCCTATAGTTAAAACTATTAGAACCATATTTTACAAATTGTTGCTGCTCCTTCTCCATATATTTGGGATCAAAAACCCGCATCCATCGAAATTGTACCTTGTTTTATATTTTTAAAATTTACTTTATTTGAAGGATGCTAAATCTAAACGTTAAAAATTTCTTTCAGCTTGAGCTGCACGCAAATAAATGTTTTTCTTATAAGTCAAAAAACTTGTTAAATTTTCAACGTACGTGGCCAACATTTTCAGAACGATAATTTAGACAAAACAAGTCTTTAAAACGAATACATATTGTAAGAATACTTATGAAAATTGCTAACAAAAATGTATAATGTTTAAATGCTTTTTCCCTAGGCAAAATATATTTGATAGTAAATTTGTGTCATTAAAAAGTTTTGTAGTTTTAAGGAAACGATAGAATTAAACAATCATAATTAGAAACAAATTAAAGATTAAATTGTAGAACTGAAGATATATAACGTCAAGTTTCTCGAATAAATATATTATGTCCAAGTTTTATGTAGATTAAAATTTTCGATGGAAACTCTGCCTTGATCAGACTAAATTTTCATGAAGATAAATTAACGACTCAATACGCAAAACTGAATAAAAATATTAATTAAAACAATTTTTTTTACTTTGTTATTTACAAAAATATGTACAAAAATTGCAAACATAATTCTATTTATTTATTCTACCCAAGCACGATACAAACAGGGATAAAATTTACGAATTCAGAAATATTTCCCGAACATACATACAAAAAATTGTAAACATAATTCTATTTACCGATTCTACCTAGGCATAATACGAACAGGGATAAAATTTTACAAACATATGTACAAAAAAATTATAACATAATTCCATTTACCGATTCTACATAGGCACGATACAAACAGGAATAAAATTTGCGATTAAAGAGATAACGGCACATCTTAGATTGAAATGAATCATACACTAGGAATATTCAAAGATACAAAGAAAGGTTAAAAAGTCTTTGATCAACAATTTAGGTGGAGTTGAGTTGTTGAGACAGGTAGATAGATACTTTATTAACATCTCATACTCATATGTGTTGGTTATCTTAGCGTCAGCCCCGCTAGGGGCTCTAACAAATTCATC
This sequence comes from Parasteatoda tepidariorum, assembly GCF_043381705.1. Lineage (NCBI taxonomy): Eukaryota > Metazoa > Arthropoda > Arachnida > Araneae > Theridiidae > Parasteatoda > Parasteatoda tepidariorum. The sequence continues at coordinate 38,981,301 of NC_092212.1, read as the reverse complement.
TAAGTGGAAATAAATAATAAATCGCCGAAGCGCAACTGAAAGGTGAAAGTTGGGGTTCAGTATCTTTTACTGAGAGAAAATTAAAATTAAGTATTGTGATTGAACAAACAAGTTTAAGAGAGAGAAGAGGNCTTTACGGTAGAACAGTTTAACGAGGACCAATACCGCACACCCTCGGTCCCTACGCAGACTGATCCAAGTGGCCACTCACCAGCACACTGACCGCAGCCAATGCTGCTTGACTTCGGTGATCTGCTGTGAACCGTGTCTAAGCGATCAGTTCACTGCGGGGCGTATTTTTGAATTGTTGAAAAAGATCTATGCTTTTCGATTTTATCACCCGGGCTTTAAAGGGGCAAACAAGATCAGTAATTGGAATTGAATACTGATATTTGATGGTGCACATAAATATGCAAGCGTACAGCTTATACTACCGTGTCCTGTTGAAGACTAGAAATCAGAAATTAGGGAAGAAAACCAAAAAAAAAAAAAAACACCCAGAAAGGTTACATCTGGAATCGAACCAGCTACTTCCACGGTGCAAAGAGTTAACAAGGAACGGTGAGACAGATGAGATAGCGGTTTCAGACATTAGGTCAGGAGGTGTAGACCTAATATGAGTATGGGTGAAATCTGCAAAGCACTATCTGGGACATTTTTCAGGGAATTCTTGGTTATAGTTGCAGTTTTTTTAAGTCACACTAGAGTTGCAAAATGGGCTATTGGCAACGGTGTGGGAAACATCCCTGAGGATGATCTGAAGACATACCATCACAATTTTGATCCTCTGCAGAGTGAATGGCACCCCCTTTTTGGTAACCCGACGACCTTCGAGCCGCTTTCTCAATTTGGACTTAGATCTGAATGGGAAGGAAATTTTCTGCAGATACCTCAAGGTACTGATCAGAAGCCGCCACAGGACTTTCGATTCCACAAATTTTATGAACACGTATATCGTATTAGCGGAGTCGAAGATCGGACCCCATCCCCTTCAGACCGGAGTTCAATTCTGTAACCATTGGGCTATCATGGCCATGAAAGATTCGAAGGATAATGATTGTTGTTGTTGTTGTTCATCCACGTCGCACTATATCTGCACAATGGGCTGTTGGTGACGGTGTGGGAAACATCCCTGATGATGATGCGAAAACATGCCATCACAATTTTGATCCTCTGCACAGGGGATGGCACCCCTGCTTCGGTGGCCCGACAACCAGCACGCAAATAAGAGCACTTTACCGTCGAACAATTTAATGAGGATCAATACCGTGCATCCTCGGTCGCTTGGGAGACTGATCCAGTTGGTCACCCACCTGCACACTGACAATAGATAGTTATGCTTGACTTCGGTGTTCTACTGGGAACCGTGTCTTAACGATCAGCCCCACTGCGAGACGGGAATTCTTAGAAATCAATATTTTTGAACGATATTTTTAGCAATAGTACTATATTAACGTTGTAATAACACTGCACAAAGAGATATTGGTGACGCGGATAATCCCCACGGATGATCCGAAGGAAATGCCGTCACAATTTTGATCCTCACATAAAGAATGGCTCCTCCATTTTTTTAGCTCGACGATCTGCGCAGGAAATCGAGCTCTTCACGAACAGTTTAACGGTGATCGTTAAACTGCACCCCTCGCCTCTAATTGGAATGAACGAAGTAGCTCCTTGACCAAAGCATGTGATGCTTGTCTTTGATGTTCTATTGGGAACCATGTCTTACGATCAGTATACTGCTGAACGCAAGAAATTGGAATTGAATACCGATATTTATTGTTACACGTAAACATGCAGACATATGTGCACAGAAAAAAATACGGCTTATATTCCCTTATCAAGTTAACGACAAGATATTAGAAGTTTGAGATGAACTCCACAAAAATACATCCAGGAATACGGCAGATAATCGAACCCACTACTTTTGCAGAGTGCTTGGAGGAAACTGGAACGTTGATCCAGGAAGCCTTGGAATTTAATTTGTTTTAACGTTATATTCGATATTTTTATTATTGATTAACCTTAGATTTGATATTTTTGCTTGCTTATTACTCGCCTTTTGGTTCATCAAGTTGAGCTGACAAAAACTCTGGATCTAGGGCTGCGTATAAGAAAAAAAGTCGTAAGTTCGGGTCTTAAAATCTGAATTTCTAAAATCTAACACTTAAAATCTAAATTTTTCTTCTTCTTGAATTGTGGTGGAGTAGGTCAGAGGTTTGCGTCTCAAAAGAAGAGGATCTCTTTTATCTATTTTCAAGCTAATGGAATGTAGATACGTGATTTAAAGCAAATAAAATGTTGTTAATTATATTAAAATTTGCACTATACCGAGAACTTTATATCAGCGAATGATGTCCTAATCAAGACTACGCTATACAGCGGCTGAAAGTCTTCAAAGCAAATTCTGTTTTGCCTTTATTGGCAATTTGAAATTCAAAAAATGGAAAAAAGTGTGTTCATATAAACCAAGAGTAAACGCTAAAGCTTCATATTTTGAATTATATTCTTCAAAATATTAAAATGCAAATAAATTAGGGCAAGATTATTCCAGAGTTCCCCGTTAGAAAGTAATCTCGCCATAATTAGTTTTCGTTTGGATATTAATAATTGCTTCCTGATTACTCTTAACTTATCAGAACTCACTTTTTCAAAAATTTTAAATTATCATTGCAAGAGAAACAGAATTTGCCATGAAGAGTTTTTTTCTCCTGTATAGACACATAATACTCGCAGTTTAGTGTTAACAACTGAACATAGTGTTCTTTAAAAATCTAAACAGTCAGTTTAAAGCTTGAACCTGCAATCTTTTCTGTTTCAGTTCTAAATCTTGCTCCCTCATTCCCTCAAGGTGGCAGAGAAGTTCACAAGATTACAAAAGCTCAATTTGATTACTACTTGCAGAACAAGCACGTATTTTTGATCGATATAGTTGAGATTAAGAGACAGTTGTCAGAGACAATGAAAACAATTTATTTGCTTGCAGAAAATTTAGAATTACACAGTGCTTCATAAAAAAAATGTATCATATGTCAAAGTGACAAAAAACATTTGAAGTACGAGCTGCAAATTTCCTGTAGAATGTTTGAGATACCAAGCAAAGCAAGCAAGTAATATAGAAATGTTTAATCAAAGCAGTGCAGAGCCTGAAATAAAAGAGGTAGATTTGAATAATGTTGACAAAATTTTCCTGTCATCATAATCGTTACCATTGATGTGATAACCCAGGGTGGTCGTGGCCCTTTCAAGGATTCTCGTCTTTCCCTGACCTGCTTTCAGAAACGATTCTCCAGTTTTTACAGTTCAAGGAGTAGGTTTCAATGATACAAATTAAAATTTTCAGGTCCCACAGTGGACTGATCGTAAGGACACGGTTCCCAGAAGAACACTGAAGTCAAGCATCAGTGACTGTGGTCAGTAAGTGGGTGGGTGACTCCTTTGAATAGGGACCAAGGGTGCGCGATATCGATCCTGGTAAAACTGTTCTACTGTAAAGTGGTCGACTTCGCGTAGGTCTTCGGGCTACCAAATTAGGGGAGTTGTCCCTTCTGCAGAGGATCAAAATTGCGATGGCAGATATTTGAATCATGACAGGGATGTTTCCCAGACCGTCACCAATAGCCCATTGTGCAGCTCTAGTGCTACGTAAATTAAGTACCTACCTACCTAATTATGTTGGTGAAAAATAATTTCAGTGCTATGGTGGCCCAGTGGTTGGAGAATAGACACAGTTTCTGAGGCGCTGGGTTCGATCCTCGACTCCGCTAAGACACACAGCGATATACGTACTCGTAAAATCACTGAAAGTCCTGTGGTTTGTTGCTGAGCGCAGTGAGTATAAGGATTTGGAGAAACTTTCCTACCCCTTCAGGTCCATGTTTAAATTGAGGAAGTGACCACATGAATGAGTGGTGATGTCACATATTTGTGGGGTTCTGAGCTAAGACTGACTTTAAACCTTTCGGTGCTTTCTTGTCAAACAAATTTCGCACCTTACTTGATTCGCAAAAATCAAATTGCTCTCAAGCTTGGATTATCAAAGTGTCCTTAGAAACAGCGCAACCAACAAAATAAATTTCCCATTAAGGGCTTCTCCCCTCTTATGATATATCATGTGAAACATTAAGAATGAATCTTAGTCATGCATAAACATATGTGGGTGCCCAATGCTAACTCCCAGATTCGGAGATGATGAAAAAAGGCTTGTAATATTGTAAAATTTCAAAAGGGGACAAAATAATCTTTTTGAATTTAAAGAAAAAATATTGATTGGTTTATATTAATAAAACTTTTATCTCATATTATAATTTATTTTTCGAAAATAAATGGAAATTATTTTGTAAAAATTAGATTTTTCAACAAAATATTGTTAAGTTTTTTAATTGTCAAAAATATAAATTTTAATAACCTAAAAGTTCATTATTAAATTCGTTTGAAAATGTTGCTTAATTTGCTTTATAAAATATTTAGTTTTAGCTATTTCTTTTCCTGATCAAAAATGTAATTTCTTAACCAAAATTATCTACTAATCTAGCATCAGAATTAAAATTTCAGTGAACTTATTCGTCACCTTTGCCTTCCTCTCTGCATGAGACTGTTTATCTTAGTACTTAAAAATCCATTTATTAGATCCCAAGTTATTCAATATATTACTTTTTTATTTTGCATGCTGCTTGGCAAGTTGATGCCATAAACTAATGAATTTAAAAATTAATAATCAAGGAAATATCACTGCAATTATTGTAAATCAGAAAACTGATTCAGTAATTTCTGCACAGATTAATTATGATAAAAGGTGAAAATCTGATAATTAGAGCCAAAGTTATTTAAAGTTAAAACTTTTTTTTAGTTCACAGTACATTAAATTTAAGCATTTCGTCCTCAATTTTTTTTTTGTAATGTCGTGAAGGCAGTATTCGTTTACAAATATGATAAGATTTTCATGTCCGTGATAAGATTCCTACGTGTATTCGAATTTGTATTTTCCCCAAAATAAGAACAAGGAAAAGTTTTCACAAGCAATTGTTTTTCAAAATTATAAATTAATTTATTACAATAAGCTTTCTAAAAATGCAACAAACAGTTTGATTTCGCGTAAAATATAACATTAACCATAAACTATTGCATACTTATTGGAAGTATTTTGTAGATCATTTCCAATGGAATAGTGTCCAAAGAAAATTCATCAATATTTGAGTTCGTCAAACTATTACCATTATCTATAAGTCCATTTTCCAAAATGGTACTTTCTTTCTCGACCAAAGACTTTATGCTAATTTCCTGTTTAGAAATTTCTGAGAATGTGTCTAATACTGCATCAGTAACTATTGATGCCGACTCATTCTTAGCTTTTGGTGATAGAGTACTTGATGAAGCATCGGATAATGATAATTTTGAAATCAACATTTCATTCGATTGAGACTGAATTATAGGGATCTGTAATGTGAATTCACGTTGCTGTTCTACGAGAACTTTGTCACTTGAAAGCTTCTCTTTTTTTCCTGACATAAGAGTTTCTGAAAGCATGGCATCTTCAGACGCGGAGGATTCTGCAGTCGAGTTTTCGAGTTCAGACACAGGAGGCAATGAAGGCAATTTTATGAGCTCAGCTATAGGAGATGCTGTAGGTAAGATCCTACGTTCAGTTATGCTAGTCTCTGAAGGTAAGATCTCGTGCTTACACATGGAAGAGACTTCGAATTCAGACATTGAAATAACAGATGGCACGTTTTCAAACTCACGTACGGAAGACTCTGAAAGTAATATCTCGCGCTCAGGCATGGAAGACTCTGAAGATAATATCTCGCGCTCAGGCATGGAAGACTCTGAAGATAATATCTCGTGCTCAGGCATGGAAGACTCTGAAGATAATATCTCGTGCTCAGGCATGGAAGACTCTGAAGATAATATCTCGTGCTCAGGCATGGAAGACTCTGAAGATAATATCTCGTGCTCAGGCATGGAAGACTCTGAAGATAATATCTCGTGCTCAGGCATGGAAGACTCTGAAGATAATATCTCGTGCTCAGGCATGGAAGACTCTGAAGATAATATCTCGTGCTCAGGCATGGAAGACTCTGAAGATAATATCTCGTGCTCAGGCATGGAAGACTCTGAAGATAATATCTCGTGCTCAGGCATGGAAGACTCTGAAGATAATATCTCGTGCTCAGGCATGGAAGACTCTGAAGATAATATCTCGTGCTCAGGCATGGAAGACTCTGAAGATAATATCTCGTGCTCAGGCATGGAAGACTCTGAAGATAATATCTCGTGCTCAGGCATGGAAGACTCTGAAGATAATATCTCGTGCTCAGGCATGGAAGACTCTGAAGATAATATCTCGTGCTCAGGCATGGAAGACTCTGAAGATAATATCTCGTGCTCAGGCATGGAAGACTCTGAAGATAATATCTCGTGCTCAGGCATGGAAGACTCTGAAGATAATATCTCGTGCTCAGGCATGGAAGACTCTGAAGATAATATCTCGTGCTCAGGCATGGAAGACTCTGAAGATAATATCTCGTGCTCAGGCATGGANCAAAAAGGAGCTGTTTCGAAATAAGCTTTGATGTTTTGATTTTGATTTTTTCTAATTAATTCGTTAGGATTCAAGAACGTTTTTGAATTTTCATTGTTTAAATACTGAATTGCGACCACAGTGTTTAACTCTATTTATAATAAAGAATCTAAAAACATTAAGAGCTTTCATTATGGAACACCCAATGAAAATTTGTTGAAATTGGAAATTGTAATTGGATAGCATTAGAGCTTTATATCTGCAAAGATATCAACAGCTCATTGAAAGATCCTGCGTACTTGAATACTAATATATGTATATCTACTTACCGTTCTTATGTTAGACACTTCTTTGAAATTACTCGTTATTTCATCAGCAGTTTCTTCAATGTGTAAGTCTGTTGTCTTTACTCTTTTTGATTTATTAAAAGAAAATACCTAGTAAAGAAAGGTTTCAAAATATTTTTTAAATAACTAGATTTGGGATAACAAAATAGTGATTAAAAGATAATAAATAAATTTGTTCAAGAATCAAAAATTTTATACTAAAATCTCGATCTTGCAAGTACGGCATATTACGATAAGAGAGACCTAAAAGTAGGTAACTGTACCTAATGGTATAAAATTAAACAGTGATATCTAAGTCTGACATTGAAATAAAAAAGGAAAAATTATGAGAGATTATATGAAAGTCACTTTTCTTTGAATAGTAGAACCCTTCTGAAATCACAAGCTCATGAATAAATTTGTTCAATTAGAGAAGTAAAGCACGTGAGTTTTTTTTAAAACTTTCATTATTTTCTGCTAATTAGATACTTTGAAATATTTGAAGTTTTAGAAGGATGTATTACCTATTTATGTTAGCAACATAAAAATTTGAATTCTTTTGATTTCTGAATACCACTTTGATCAAAATTTATTTTCCTTCTTTTTGCGTTATTTTGAATTTTAAGTTAAAATATTGATTTTTGTTTTCTTGATGTTTTCATACTAAACGAAATTATAGCGTTAAAGATAGTTATGTCAGCGCAACAGCTCTTATAAAAGCGAGATTAAAAATTTCCCTCGTGTACTTTAGTTTATTATACTGTTTGTAAATAGGAGTCTCAAGCTTTGGTAGTTTTCCCACTCTCCACATTTCCCCCCTCTATTTCAATGGTATCGGCAAATCTTACTTTTCTCTTACAGTTCGTTTCAGTAAAAAGTTGGAATAAACTGGTTCGGAGAAAAAAGAAAGATTTGCCGTAACCTGTGTAAAGCAGAGGGGGAAAGTGTGGAGAGAAGGGAAATTACATAACTTTGAGACACCTATTCTATTTACAAAGAGATTAGTTAGAAAAAAAGCGCATGAGCTAAAGAATTCCCTTGCAATAAAATAATGCTAGTTTTGGCAAGCTTTCCCATTTTCTAAAACAATTAAGGGTGGTAAATTAGATTGAATGGTTTTTGAGAGCTGTTTCAAGTATAATCAGTGCAGGCAGCATGTAGTGGCTAAAGTTACACCGGTTTTAGGCAACATGCGGTGGATAAAGTTAAACCGGTTGTATATTAGTCATGTTTCTGAATTTTTCTGAAAGACAAAGTAAAGAAAGTATTAGTCAATACCATATTTTCAAGGTCTAGAATTAGGTCCGGAAATTATTTCCTAGCCTCTAATAAAGCACTTAACGATATTATTACTATAAGTTTTGAAACTGGGAAAAGTCAACTTATAAGCTACAACGTTAACCGCTAATACGTTAACCACTAATAAGTTTAATAAGTTAACCTTTTAAAACTTACTGTACTTTTCTTATTTTAGTTCCGCATTCATTTCTCTCTTATTCTGACTAGCGTTGATCTTATATGTTAAAGGTTCAAGAAGATACTGCCGAGAAGTATCCAACATTAGATGACCAGTGTTAATAAGTAGAAGTTAACTAAAGATGATTAAAAGTATATTTATTATCTTCCTCTCATTCACGATGCTTGAGTCCAATGGTTGAGTTTAGTCATACAAGGTTCAGACGTCTGGAAAAATAAATTTATGAAGATGCAAATATGTTTATAAATTTATCTTTCCCCGGATTTTTTTCCAGTTCGTAAATTTATTAACGATACAATAAGCTCAAATTTAACTTAATAAAGCAGGTTCAATACCATTAGTTTTCCTGTATATTTTTGTTTAGTATATTTGTTTATTTTTTAAAGCAAATATACTTATAAAAACAACAGAAGTATACTCTTTTTTAATGCTTTTTTATATTCTTCTGATTACTTTGAATAGAATTTTCTTTCGTCTTATAATTGTTTCTTGTTAGGATTTTCAAATGTATAAAAAATTTAATGATTTGCTTACCTTTTTCACTAAATATACTACTCCTAATGATACAAGCGTAGTGGCCACATAGTAGCACCGGTCATCTTCTTTTAAAGATTTTAACATGGTCATTAACCACTGAGGAGCAATATCAGAGAATGTACCTAGGAATAATATCAAGGAATAAATACAAGAGAAATTTTGAGAACAAATTTGAAAGTATTTATACAAATTCACTAACAAGACTAAATATATTTCAGGATCTGAATTATTTAGTTTGATTAGATGAGTTTTTTTTTCACAATTAAAATACTTCGAAAAAAAAACCTTTGCTAAACAGAGAACAAGCTGAGAGACTACCTTATTCTTGAGTTTTTGATTAGCAAAATTAATGACGTAAGCATGATTCTTTCAAGAAATATTTAAATAAATATTTAAATAAATTTCATCTTGCAGTGAGTATTGTTTTATAAAGTAACCTGGTCTATCAAGGTAAGGTGATAACTTTTAGCTGACGAGCATACGGACGGTAATTGCTGTTTTTTCGAAGCTCTGTCGTCTAGGAAAATAAAAGAGCCACATAATTTAAGTGGGCTAACATAATAAATGGGCTGGTCACATCATTCGAATGAACAGAGAGCGTTCGACAAACATAATCTTTTCGGCTCAGCCCATCGGATCAAGGCCCAGAGGTCGACCAAAGCTGAGATGGGCCGACTGCGAGGAAAGAGACTTTTCAGTCTTAAGAGTCTCAAACTGGAAGACAACAGCCAGGCGGAGGCAGGCCTGGAGGAAGTTGATTGAGAAGGCCAGGGCCCACCCGGGGCTGTCATGCCATTGAGGAAGGAAGGACATAATTTAAGTGCCTCACATTTGAAGCAATGCGGTGATTTTAAGCTAAATCTTGTTGAGAGGCATTATTTGGGTTTTAGAACAGACCGGACAAATAACTGAAATATTTTAAAAGTTATTATTTTTTTAAAATATCCAATTTGGAGACATTTTTCGACCTAGATGAAAATAAAAATCACTGCCTTATTCTCAGTTTTTGCAAATTTTTTATGAGCCCAAGTAATTCAGTGTAAGTTTTTAAACATTAAAAAATTAGACCACGAACGCTCTTTTATTTTCACAAAACTGTGGCTTTTCTTCATATTGACGTCTTGTGCAATTTTCAAACTAAGCGTTGTCATCTCCGGCTTTAGATGAGCTAAACTTAACCCAACAGTCACGAGTACCAGTTGTAAAATTACAGCAGTTATAAAACCAGCATATTATTCGCAAAAAAGCATTTTAAATTACGACGGAGCATTCGAAAAATCAGCCTTATATTCAGCATGCCAAACAAGAACAAAGTAAGTGCTAAATGTCTCGATATCAAAAGATACTTTATCTAAACACAAAAAAGAAAAAAAAAAAACAGAAAATCATGGGAAATAGAAATTATTCAGGATTCCCTGATTTTGTAGATATCAGGGTAACCCAAAAAATTTTAACTTCAAAAATAATGAAGAAATAAGGAAAAACAGAACTGTAGAAAGTGTTGGGATTATTAATTAGTTAATCGATTTGTACAATGGTTTAACGTTTTCCATTGAATTTCAAATGTGAAAATTTTTTGACGTATTTAAATAAGAAAAAGTTTCAGGCATGATTTACTTTAGCGTTTGCTAGTTGATATTGTGACACTTAATATTGTTACTCGAAACATTATTTAAAAGAAATTTTAATTTCGGTTAATCTAAAATTTGTACGAAACTATTGAATAGTTTAATACGTTATACGAAATTATTGAATAGTTATTGAATAAATTGTGACACTTAATATTGTTACTCAAAACATTATTTAAAAGAAATTTTAATTTCGGTTAACCTGAAATTTGTACGAAAGTATTGAAGAGTTTAATAGTAATTATTAATAAATAGCAACTATGTAATTATTGACGAAGTTTAAATTAAAATTCAGGTTTATATTTTCTTTGAAAATATATATATGAATCGATATTTTTCTCAGGTTTAGGTATTACTATTCAAATATACGCATAATAAAATGATTTAAATTTTTTACTAGGCATCTTTTGTATGATGATTTTATCTTCCTATAGTTTCACAATTAGCTGTTAACATAATATGAATTAATTGATATTAGTAGAATACAGTTTGTATTTTCAATCCCACGTTCTTTGGAGCTTCAAATAAATTTTATTTTTGACTTCATCAGAGGAAGTAAATTGAGTTTCTTTAAAAATATTTTACACGTTCAAAAATTATCTTGAGAATATCAAAGAATATCATTAAGTTTATTTTGCAGATTTGTCAAAACAAAAACAATACAAAAAAAAATGTAGTATGAAATGTAGCCTTGAAGTTTTAAGTAGTTATGAAATTTAAATTAACTTTCTAGCTTTGATACTCAATAAGAGCTGATATAAAGGGGAATAAATTTATTTTGGATATTTGTCAAAACAATAAAATTTGGTACAAAGAATGTAGCCTTGAAATTTGAAATACTGATGAAATTTAAATTAACCTTCTAACTTTGGTACACAATAAGAGCTGATATAAAGAGTAAGAAGTTCTGTTGCTCACAAAAAAAAATCTTTTCTGTGGTGTCAATGAACATATAAGTACAAAAATTATTTTTTCATTTCAGATTATTCGCATTTAAAAGGACTGTTGTTGTGGTAATTTATTTACGTCCCACTAGAGCTGCTCAATGGGCTATTGGCGACGGTCGGTCTGGGAAGCATCCCTGAGGATGATCCGAAGAGATGCCATCGCAATTTTGATCCTCTGCAGAGGGGATAACACCCCAGTTTCGGTAGCCCGGAGACCTGCACGCAAAGTCAAGCACTTCACTGTAGAATCGTTTAACTAGGACCAATACCGCACACCCTCGATCCCATCGTAGGCTGATCAAAGTGGTCATCAACCCACACACTGACCACAGCTAGTGATGCTTTACTTAGACGATCTTCTGGGAACCGACTCTTAACGATTACTCCTCTGCGGGATCTTGAAGGGACTGCTTTCAGTAGTTTTTGACTTATTGCTTGCTATTCTTTGATCTTGTTGACCACAGTTGATCTTGAAAGAAGTAGTTGAATGTTGAGTTTATTAACCAAAGAGAAGAAATTGACTAAATAGCTCTAAATGTAAATAGTATTAGATCAAACGGTGCGGGAAACCAAGTCTGACGTAAAAACCTTGAGACGTGAACCTTAAGAGGGCCTTCTTAATCCGACATAACTCAACTGTCGAAAGGGTTTAGACAAGGAAGAAAAATTCTAAATATGCTTTTAATCCTTTTTATTTAATGTTTTCAGATGAACTGATGATGGATGTTTACACTGTTTGGCAGTATCCTCCAATGCATGTAAAATACAATTAATGCATGCAATATAATAAATGCAGGTTTTGATACATGTAAATTACTTCTGAGTCGAAGATTTAGCCCTGGCCCCTCCCGACGGGTTTTCGATTCTTTAACCACCTGACTGCCACGGAAAGTTTTAAAAAAATTAATTGAAATGAAATGAATGCCACTTTACAGAAAAATTTAAAAACTGGCAGAAAAAACCTACGGAGACAATGCGTCCTAATTAATTACAATCAACCGAAAATAGTTGTAAATTAAAATATCTGCGTTACAATTGATCAATTGAATTACTAAAATTTACGTGAAATTAAACCCTTTATAATTTACTATAACGTCATAAAATGGTTGTTATCCCTTTATAAATATGTTCAGACGAAAGCAACTCCGAATTAACAAATTGTTTGCATTATACTGAAATAATGTCTATCAAAAATGCATCGAAAAGAGAAGAGATTTAGAAATATTCAAGATTTATTAAATTCACGTTTTTTTTTTTTTTTTGAAAAAATGGTCCGAAAAAATGCATAAATCTACCATTGAATAGTAATAAATGATAATATTTTAACTTACTCGGAACGTAAGACATAATGGTTATTCCTGCTAAGATTGAAAAAACATTACAAAAAAATCATTTATAGTCAAACGTTCTTATAAATTCTTTCTAATCTTTGAAATTCTTCTTGAATTATTCACTTTTTGGCATACAGTTGCCAACGAACTTATGACAATGGTAGCATTAACCGACTTCATGTTCTACGATAAAATAAAATAAAAATTGTGTGTACTTTCATGATAAGTGTTTTGATGACTTAAATTTATGATCAATAAGATAACGATAAGAGGTTCTGAATCAAAATTCTTTTTATAGGAATTGTTAACTTATTTTCAAGGACATCAGTTGCTGAGAGTATATTTTATTTTATGACTCATTCAATACGGAAGTACTGACATTAGGAATAAAATCAAATTGTTGGATAAGAGTTTTGTGCAGGGTGTCTGAAAAGTACAGTGATAAAATTCAAAGAATCTTAACCCTTTGACACAGAGGGGACACCGGTGTCCCTTTTACTTATGTTTTTTCTGACATTCTACAAGCATATTTTGTATTTTTTAATAATAAAGTTTATAGTTAAGTTTAATAGTTACTAAAAAGTTTTTTTAGACTATCAGAAATATATTTGTGTTAATATATAAAACCAAAACAAAGCAGTTTGAAAGAAATATATTTTTTTTCATTTTCAATTCAAAAATGTCTCTATAATAGATTTTGCAAATTAAAGAAATTTCATTGATGAATTAATAATAAAGTTTATTTTAAATCTAAATAACTGCAAATAGTACAAATTTGAAAAATTATTGCTTGGAAGATTTTACCTTTAACGCTTATTTTGATCTAAATTACTACGAAATAAAATATGTAAGAAAATAAGTTCAATAGAAATTCTGCGTTCAACGATTAAAAGAATGGAAAAATTAATTTTTGTCAAAGAATGTACAAGCAAATCTAGTTCGCTAATCATTGCAAGCGCATTATACAGGTTGATAAGTTTACACAGGTTGATACGTTTACTGGTTGATAAGTTTACAGGTTGATAAGTTTACAGGTTGATAAGTTTACAGGTTGATAAGTTTACAGGTTGATCATGGGATTAACTTGTGGGATGAGAGGAAAAATATGCTTATTTACTTTATTGTTTCTTTGTAGCAATACAATATTCCGCAATACAGTGCAGAAATTGTGACTGTCAACAGCATTTGAGGTTCATACTTGATATCGTCGTAAAAGACGTTCCCTCGAACACGTTAAAAAATGCATGCATTTAGCGCATACTTACTGCTGTAGCACCTTATCTACACAAGTACTTAAAAAAGGCACCTGTCTGATGTCACTAGTCAATAAAAAGGCTTGCCAAATTTTCACCATTGCCGATGTTAAGAACGCCACAGCGCAAGAATTAGCAAAAATAACTGCTAGAGATAAAGAACCACTGATCACGCTCATGAATTTTTGCCTAACTTGAAGTTGTCGTTGCTGTTGATAGCCAATTTACATGATAGCCTGAAAACAGACTAAGACAATCGGAGATGAAGATCAGATTATCATTCGTTTAATGCTCTTACACGCCTGATTTCAGGCTTTGTGCAAATGGGGAGGGAAAGATAGGCGTGCAACTGTGCCTTTCAGCGAGTCGACGGGAGTCATGTTCATCAGATGCCTCCCTCAAAGGAAATCAAAACTGGATAGAATCTGGTAAACGAGGTAACCATAAGGCTGGCCCATCACACTCAATCCATCACTACGTAAAATTTGCATCCAAGTAATTCAACATCATCAGGTCGCAATGAGCTGGCGCAACATCATGCTGGGACTACATGTGATAATGAATGATATCTAGAACATCCGGAAACAATTTAATATACACAGCAGCTCATTTGCGACTGACAAACTTCTGCAGATGAAATGGATCATGGTTTGCGAGGGTCACTAGGGTTCTCTGCAGGATCTTATATTCCTATGCAAAAATTCGCTCTTTTTAGTACGCTTAACCATACCTCCAAGTTTCTCTCATGGTTGCAGAATCACCCTGTACACTAAAATGTATTGGTAATACATTTTAGTGTACATATACATATTGGTTTTCTCTAAAAAAATAGAGACAATGTAGCACCAAAACTGATCGCACCGTTTTGATATACTTCAAATCAAACTACTTGACCAAAAATTTCTAATATCTGTTCTGGAATTATTGAAAATGTAGTTTCGGTTATCAAGTCAAACAACCAACTAGTTAACTCTCGAGTTTATAGAAGACAGCTGTTGTAATAAGTTTATAGTTACCATTTTCTGGTTCACCAAGATTTTCAAATTATGTCTCTTCAGCTCCCTAGGATTTACGTTCTATTATTTGTTCTAAGAAAGAGGCACTTTTGAAAGAACCTGTCGATATTCAAGTTTTTGCAAAATCTCCAAATCCTGACCGATTACTATTTTTAATAAGTTAATTATTGTAAAATGTAGCTATGTGCGATATTTAATTGGAAGTAATTTATTGTAAAATCACTGCATTATTGAAGATTTTTTTTCTTCAAAAAAATCAAATTCAAAAGCGGGAAAATATCTGTTTATATCTTTTAAATATAAAGTACAGTAAAACCTGTTTGCTTGACAACTCTTGTATGATAATTTTTTGTCTTAGTTGATCTTAAGATCAAGTACAAAACTGGCAAAAATAATTAAATTTCCTCTTTATAAATTGATCACTTATTCCTATAAACTTTCAAATTGTTGTCTCACATGTGGCCAATTTGTAATTTTCATTGGGTAAGAAATTTTCTAAAATTTATTAAAATTTGCATTCAAGCTTTAAATTTTCTTTCAATATTAATATATAATTTTTGAAATTTTTTCCCCCTCTGTATAGGACAGGTGAATAAAGAAAGCGATAAAAGTTGAAAAAGAAAACGATTTTGTAAATGACGGAGTTTGAATTCGTTCTTCAATAATACATTTTAAACATTTGATGAATGAAACAAGTTATTAAGACACTTTTAAGTAACATACTTTTCAGAAATTTGTTTTTTGTTGACAAAAATATGAATGCTCTTTTAAAATGCACTATCGTTTTATTTTACAAGGGCTTTCATTAAAAAATTATTTAAACAAAATAAGAATTCAGAGTTCATGAGCGCGATGGAGGAAAACATAAATTTTTAAACTAATACAAAATATGAAACATTTTTAATCTTTAAAAATAATATAATTAATAATTAAACACTTGACATGAATACTAAATTTTAAAATTTTATTTTCGAAATCTTTTATTAGAATTTATATCAAATCATTGAATATTCGCTTCCTCATAAACTGCTATTGTAATAAACTGCCCAAAACATAAATTTCAATTCAAAATGCACATGTAAATAGTGCATTTATGAGTCACATAGCTTTGTAATAAATCAAATTTAAAGTAATTCAAGAGAAATAAGCTATTTCTTATTTATTTTCTTAAATCTATCACTATGATTTTTAAATTAAAGCATTGAACATTTGCTACCTCATAAAACTTATCTTTATAAACCTCCTAAAATACAAATTCAAAATTAAATTGTACTTTTGTAAATAGCATATTAAAAAGTAAAATTTTTTTTATAATAAATAATATTTTAAATAATTAAAAAGGATTAAGCCTTTGTTTTTTTCATTTGATATAGAATGTTACCTTTCGCAATATCACTGCCAAGATATAAAACCTGCATTCCACTGAATTTAAATGTGTAGAGTAATGGATGTTTTCCAATAAGCACTATGACGATTCACACCTATTTAAATTCACTGCTTTCTGTATAAAGTTAGAAAAGTACTACCGATTATTCAAGAACACATTAAAAGTTGTAAAAATTGGTCCACGTCACTTGCATAACTAGTTTGAAAACATCCGATAAATACACTGATACTTTAATATTTCGTTCCACAGTGAACTGATCGCAAGGACACGGTTCTCAGTAGAACACCGAATTCAAGCATCACTGGCTGCGGTCAGTAAGTGGGTGGGTGACCACTTTAATCAGCTTGCAAAGGGATCAAGGGTGCGTGGTATCGGTCCTCGTTAAACTGTTCTACCGTAAAGTGTTCGACTTCGCTCGAAGGTGGTCGGGTAAACAAAGCGGAGGAGCCATCCCCTTTGCAGAGTATCAAAATTGCGATGGCATGTCTTCGGATCATCCTCCGGGATGTTTCCCAGATCGTCGCCAATAGCCCATTGCGCAGCTCTAGTGCGACGTAAATTAACAACAACAACAACAATCTACTTGATGAAGTCGTGCTTGTACCGTAAAACTTATAAGCTCTTGTGCAATTGAGCTTACAAGCCTGCACGCATGTGTACCAATAAATAAATAACGGTCAACTGGTCACCACGTCGTTTTGAAGAATCGGTTGTTGTTGTTGTTAATTTACGTCGCACTGGAGCTGCACAATGGGCTATTGGCGACGGTCTGGAAAACATCCCGGAGGATGATCCGAAGACATGCCATCACAATTTTTGATCCTCTGCGGAGGGGATGGCACCCCCGATTCGGTAGCCCGACGACCTGCGTGCGAAGTCGAGCACTTTACGGTCGCACAGTTTAACGAGGACCCATACCGCACACCCTCGGTCCCAACGCACACTGATCCAAGTGCTCACCCACCCGCACACTGACCGTAGCCAGTGATCGCTAGGTGATCTGCTAGGAATCGTGTCTTAAAGAATCGGAGTTGGCGCCCATGTTTTAAATAAATTTAACTAAAAAGGAATTAAAAAACTTTTATACTACTTTTCGCTCATAACTTAAGGTTTTAAAACTGTATTATTTGTGCTTTTTTCCCTTTGTTTAGCTATATTCTTCGATAGTACTAAGTCAACGAGTTCTCCACATGGTTGGAAAAGTGTTCTCTTAAACCTAACTGAGAGACACGTTTTTATTCTGTTTACCTACGTGTTCCGCAATGGACTGATCGTAAAGACATGGTTCCCAGAACACTGAAGTCAAACATCTCCGTCAACAATACCCCATTGTGCAGATTTAGTGCGACGTAAATAAAATACCTACCACTTTTATATTTCAAAGCGGATGAAAATTATTTATTCAGGGAAAAGTTTTGTCCATCACCTAAACTTTCTGAAACTTGAAGGCTGAGGGTTCAGTTTCTCTCTTACAATTGAATGTCCCACTCGTTCTTTCTTCGTGTTGATTTTTTGTCAGTTAGTCAAGGAGAATTAGACATTCGAATTGCCCCAGCCTATTACAGGTTTAATATCTATTGATTGCCTCTTACAGTCCAATTTTCACCGAACATATTTACCGCATCTTCCCCGCAAACACACATGTTGAAATGCGAGATGAGTTTTGCAATCTCAAACCGACGCCCGCAACAGCAAGTCTAAAAATATCGAAGGTCCTATAATGTGGCCACTTAAAATTATGAAATTAAATAATTCTGAAGCAGAGAAGCCGAGAGATTAAGCCTTTTTCTCTAAAAAAGAAAAAAAAGTAAGTTTGTTTCTTAAAACTACAAAAGAACCGTCCCGCTGTGGACTGGTCGTTAAGACACGGTTCCCAGCAGATCACCGAAGTCAAGCATCACTGGCTGCGGTCTGGGTGCTGGTGGGTGACTACTTGGATCAGTCTGTGTAGGGACCGAGGGTGTGCGGTATTGGTCCTCGTTAAACTGTTCAACCGTAAAGTGCTCGACTTCGCGTGCAGGTTTCGCGTGAAGGTCGTCAGGCTTCCGAAGCGGGGGTGCCATCCACTCTGCGAAGGATCAAAATTGTAATGGTATGTCTTCGGATCATCCTCAAGGATGTTTCCCAGACCATCGCCAGTAGCCCATTAACCAGCTCTAGTGCGACGTAAATGAACAACAACAACGAGTCTTTGCTTGTAGTAGTAGTCGTAGTACTTATTTATGAAGCAATAGTGCTGCCCAAAGTGCTACGCTAATAGAAATTTTCCTGAGGATGATTCGAAGATATGCCCTCGCATTTTTGATTCACTGCAAATTGCCCGGTATGATAACCTGGTGACCAGCGCTCGAAATCGATTACTTTACTATAGAACTCCTTAAAAATGGCTGATGTTGTCCTATTGCAGACTGTTCAAAGTTTTCACCCGCCCACTAACTGATCTCTGGAAGTGATGCTTTGCTTTGGTCATCTACAGGGAACAGCTTCTTACGCTTAATTCACTGCGGGACGAAGAATATTTGTAAGAAGTTCTTGAAAAGGAAAGGGTAAAGTTTTCCAAATAAATAACCTGTTCATGTCTACCACCATCTTAGAGTTGAGCCCACAGATTACAAAAATTCTCTTTTATAGTTTTGACAGACACTAGAGGATAGTTATTATCACGAAGCAAGAGAGCTGATTGGAATTTGTAATTTATAAAAGCAAAAGCAAAAAATAAATGGAACAAAAAAAATGTATGAAATTTTATTAATTTTTTTTATAAAAAGTGCGTACAAATATTAAGTAATTATTGATTTCATGAAATAAATAATAACAACAAAAATTAACAATTTCTTTGATGACTTCTATAAAAACTTCGGCAATAGCTTATTGCTATTATCTCAAAATTTTTCATTTAATCTGAAAAACTCTTCTAATAAATTCCCGAGCAATTCACCTGAAAAGAAACTAAAAAAATAATAACAATTACAAAATGTCAGTGTACGTTGTAAAAATGTTAAAATTGTTATTGTCATCTGCCATATTTTCATCATCTGCCATAAGTGAAATTCATTATTTATTTACAAACAGATCCACTTATTCTCTGATTTGCTTCCTCTGTGTTCTTTACTATATCTAGAATCATTCATTATTAAAGATAAACAAGAGGATTTTAAACTAACTTTGCTGTCGTATAACCCTCTGAAGAGTAGAATACAATTGGAATTTGAGTAAGTGGAATAAAATATTGTACAAAGATATTATGATCTATGCACTCGAAAATGGTGTTAAGAATGATTTAGTAGCTTTCGTGGTCATAACTACAGTGATGAAAATTCAAATTTTCAAAAAGCAACACACACTTTTTTTTTATCAAAACGTAATATTTACAGTAAAAATCCTAAATTAGAGTTGGAACGATATTTTTAGCATATGAAATTGCAACGCTAGATATTTTCCAAACCTCACCATTTTTCATGAAATCTAAGGAAAAGAGAGTGTTGCCAAAATCTTTAAAAACAGAGGAATCTTTGTTTTTTTTTCCTGTGTTGTCTGTCTGTTTTTGTTGTGCTTAAATGTTTTTATTACACTCCTTTCTCGTGTTACGAGAAATGGTGATTAATGGCAAAAATTTAACGTCGTAATTTCTCGTGCCAGAAATACCGTTGCAACTCCAATTTAAGTTTTTTATTCCAAGAATTAATTACATTTTGATCAAAATAGTGGGTGTTGTTAACTGAAGATTTAGAAATTTTGTAACTGAAACTGTAACCGAGAGACCAACGCAATATTTTTTAACCCATAGATCACAGTCACTATGTAGAAAATTTTATTCCGTTCACTCAAACGGTATTCTCCTTAGAGGATGATATGTCGGCATATAGTTATTTTATGCTTACCCAGTATTATATGGCTATAGCTAAACTGTATATTATCCTTTCTCAGCTTAATACAGGTTCAGAAAGCTAAATAAAAAATAATTTCAATAGATTGTTGGCGAGCCGCAATGGCTCAGGGGATAGAGCGATCGCATTCCAATGAGGTGAACCGGGTTTGAATCCCGGCAATAGCTGGTCGATATGAATTCTGCTTCCGGCTTGCACCAACCATTGTGCTGACGCGAAATATCCTCTGTGGTAGACGGATCATGGGTTAGAGGCCACTTGCCGTCAGGCCAACCATGGGAGGTTCTCGTAGTCTTCCTCTCCATGTAAATGCACGTTAGTTCCATCAAAACGTTCTCCACGAAGGCTAAATTTCTCCCAATACTTGATCCAGGAGTTTTCTTGTCTTCTGGATTGGGTTCAAATTACAAGGCTGCGTAGTTTAACATTAGTTGTCGTAAGCCCAAAAATTGGGTCGGCTGTTCAACGACGGTTATAAAATATGAAATAGATAGTTGGCATAGCAATAGTTAAGAAATTAGATTAGGCTGTGACAGGTTAAAGATTCCAGTTGTAAAATTCAAATTGCAATTTAGATTCACATTAGTAATTTAGATTCATTATCAACCATGCCTGAAATGGTTGACTTTATGTACCCAATTAAAAATATGAATTGAATTACAGAAACTTGTGTATCCAGTATAAGTTATGAATGAAATACTAGAACTTGTGTATTTACTAAAAATTATAAATGAAATGGTAGACCTTGTGCGTGTATACAGTAAAAATTTTAAATTAAATGGTAAATCTTGTGTATCCAGAACAAATTATGAATGAAAAGCTAGACCTTGTGTATCCACTTCGATTTACGAATGATACGGTAAATCTCGTGTGTTCGCAAAAAATTATAAATTACATTATATAATCTTGTGTATCCAGTGCAAATTATAAATTAAATGCAAGACCTTGTTTATCCACTATAAAATATGAATGAAATGGTAGACCTTGTTAATCCACAACAAATTATGAATGAAATGGTAAACCTTGTATATCCACTACAAATTATAAAGTAAATGGCAGAATTTGTGTATTCATAACAAATAATAAATTAAGTTAATTATATCATGAGTAGATCACGTAAATTTCTTTCTAAGAAAAGTTGAAGAGGCTAAAAGAGTTCTTGCTTGCTTATTACTTTAATTGAAAAACTTGGGTCAATATGATAAGAAGCAACATTTTCAAACTGTTCAATAGAGCAATTTTTGATAAAGATACCACAATTTCCATGCAAACAATAAGATGTTCATATAAGTATTGTCCTGTTATCTAAAGGAAAGCCCAAGTTCTTGAAAAGTTTCCGTGATACTAAAAATCAGATTGACGTAATAATCTCTTGTTAAATTGCGATGCTCCAAGCTTTATAGACGCAAGATTTTCAAGTGTAATGAATGTTACTCTTTGTGATAACGGTTAACTTTATGGAATACCAATATATATATTTGTTGTCATTATTTTCAATTATTATTATTACAGAATTTCGTTTATATAATTATCATATTTTATTTATAAACATATCCTTTTCATTAATGAACCAGAAAAATTATTGATACAACTCCTTTAACTTTAGAACTTTTCTATAGAATAGTAACAGTGCCCACTTTGACTATTTTAGGTGTTAGTTGAATTTAACATCTCGCATCTCTTAAAAATACGTTTTTGAAGTATCTAAGATCATACAAAGGCTTAAAAAGTGGTGCAAAAATTATTTAGTTTTTCGCGCTGTCTTCCAGATAAAAAGTCATTTGTTAATGGAACGTGCATAAATGATTCAGTAAATATGCTTTCAGATCATCATATCATAGTTGGCATGACAGGCCAAGGTGGGGCAAGGCCATCGTCATCTCCAGGATAAGTTATTTTTTGGCCTGTACTGCCATTATTTCACCCCAATCACTCTGAAATATGACTTCGCAGAATCGAGCAATTGTTTTGGTTTTTCGTCGTTTTCGACTCGTGAAACGCAGGATTTTTTATGGTCAGTTGCAATTGTTATGACCGGAACAGAATTTTCGTTCATTTAAATTCCTTCATATTAATTTTTGGTGTGATTGTAATTGTTTTGTACATTTAAATTGTAAAGTTAAATCTTAAATATTGTAAATTTAAATCATTCGTTTATAATGTAATTTCATCAATAATTATAGTCATTCATAATTGTTTCTTCTAAATTTTAGTTGAATTTTAATAAAATAATGCTTCTGAATTTCCATAAAATAAAATATCTTATTTTATTATGAAATTTGCACATTTGCACAATTTTTTAATACTTAGGCTTACATATATATATATATA
>NC_092212.1:38890006-38958545 GCF_043381705.1 Parasteatoda tepidariorum | reverse complement strand
CCATCTATAACAATGGGCTCGCCCAGGTTTTCATGGTTTCTCGCCCAGGAACAATGTTTTCATGGGGCACATTAGGACCCATAATCCTTATAGAACAATCCCTGACGTCTGTAAGCTACTTGAACATAGTTGCAGACCAGGTTCACCCATTCATGGCAACAGTTTTTCCTGCGGGGGATGGTGTTTACCAACAGGATAATGATCCTTGTCATAAGGGTCGAATCGTCATGGACTGATTAAAGGAACATTCCAGTGACTTTCAAGTCATGTCTTGGCCCCCAAATTCACCTGATCTTAATCCAATAGAGCATTTGTGGTCCTACTTGGAAAACCAAATTCGTGCTGCCGCGCAACCCCTTCGCAATGTGAGGGAATTGCAGGATCAGTTGGTGAGCGCTTGGTACCAGATACCTCAGACTACCTATCAGCTCCTTGTGGAATCAATGCCACGGCGCGGGCTAGCAGTGTTGAGGGCTAAAGGTTGTCCTACATGTTATTAGCAGAGTGGTCATAATGTAATGGCTATTCGGTGTATAATTCTGCGTATATTTATTGTCATTAATATTTTCAATTATTACTATTACAGAATTTCGTTTATGTAATTTTCATATTGTTCTTATTAGCATATCCTTTTCATTAATGAAACAGAAAACTCATTCATACCACTTCTTCAACTGTAGAACTTTTCTACAGAATAGTAACAGTGCCCATTTTGACTTATCTTAGGTGTTAGTTGAATTTAACATATCGCATCTCGTAAAAATACATTTTTGAAGTATCTAAGACCATAAAAAAGTTTAAAAAGTGATGGAAAAATTATTTAGCTTTTGAGACTGTTTTCTAGATAAAAAGTCATTTGCTAATAGAACAAATATAAATAATTCAGTAAATATGGTTTCAGATCATCATATCATAGTTGGCATGACAGGCCAAGGTGGGGCAAGGCCATCGTCATCTCCAGGATAAGTTATTTTTTGGCCTGTACTGCCATTCTTTTACCCCAATCACGCTGAAATATGACATCACAGAATCGAGCAATTGTTGTTTCGGTTTTTCATCGTTTTCGACTCCTGAAACGCAGTATTTTTGTGGTCACTTACAATTGTTATGACCAAAACAGAATTTTCGTTCACTTAAATTTTATCATATTAATTTTTTGTGCAATTGTAATTGTTTTGCTCAGTTAAATAATGAATTTAAATCGTTCAGTTATAATTTAATTTCAGCAATAATTATAATCCAATAATTACATTCATTCATAATTGTTTCTTCTAAATTTAAGTTGAATTTTAATAAAATAATGTTTCTGAATTTCTATAAAATGAAGTACCTTATTTTATTATAAAATTTGCACAATTTAATACTTTTGCTTAAAAAATTACACGCATATATATGTATATATATATATATATTAATCATAATTAATTGAAAAAATTGCTTTACTTGTTATTAATTTTTAATATTTAGGTAAGAAAGTTTCTTAAGATATATACCTAGGGTAACCATGTTCAAATAATTTTTTTATCCATTTTTAATCAAAGTACTGGCATTTTCACTAACTGTTTGTCTGCTAGAATGGAATTGCACTTTTGTAACTGAATGAATACTGCTGCAGAATATCAACGGATGAATACTGCTTGAATGAATTTGGCTTAGCGCGAATACTTAACATGAATATTGATGTTAACAGACATAAATTTGTAACATTACTTAAACTAGGCTAATGTTTTTTAAAAGTATAAAAAATAAAAATAAAAATTATAACTATTGCAGCAATCTTATGCGGCAGGGCATAAATTCTTAATACCAGAACTCTTGCGTTTTTTCGCAGATGGTGTTGCGAACAGTAGACTTAACAATCAAAGAAAAGCAGGCAAAAATTACATCATAACATGTCCCGTTGCAATCAAAATTGATCGATATTTTAAAAAATATTGTAATTTTTCCTCATTAAAAATTTTAGAAAATTTTTTATGTAATTTTCAATTATTTTTCTTTAATTTGCACGTTTACTATTTGCAGTTCCATTTGCTGAAATGTTTTCGAACTAAAACCAAAAACTCAGAAAGCTTGAATTTATATTTTGTTACATAAGTTTACTGCAATTTCTTTAAAATTGTTTAGCTAACCACACGATTACAGGGTTGCCACAGGCGACTAAAAAAAGAAAAAAAAATTTTCGCTAATATTTTATATTAAAAAATATTAAAATTAACTAATTTTTCTAGCATTTTTTTCTTTCAATTTACTTTTAAAAGTGAATTCAGAGAATTTTTCTCCTTGAAACTTTAATAAATTTAAATGCAAGTCATAGTTGCAGTTATGATTGAATAATTAAAGAGATTATAAATAAACAAAAATTAAATATTGTAGTTCATTTACGTCGCACTAGAGTTGCACAATGGGCTATTGGCGACGGTCTGGGAAACATCCCTGAGGATGATCCGAAGACATGCCATCGCAATTTTGATTCTCTGCAGAGGGAATGGCACCCCCGCTTCGGTAGCCAGATGACCTGCACGCGAAGTCGAGCACTTTACGGTAGAGCAGTTTAACGAGGACCAATACTGCACACCCTCAATCCTTACGCAAACTGATCCAAGTGGTCACCCACTCGCACAGCAAGAATTTATATTTTGTTACACAAGTTTACTGCAATTTCTTTAAAATTGTCTAGCAAACCACACGAGTGACAAAAAATAGAAATAATTGGGTGACTGATATTTTATAAAAAAAAAAAATATTAAAATTACCAATTTTTTCTAGCATTATTTTAAAAAATTGACTTTTAAAAGTGTATTCAGAGAATGTTTTTCATTGAAACTGAAACAAATTGAAATGTAAGTCATAGTTGCAGTTACGATTGAACAATTAAAGAGATTAAAAATAAACAAAAATTAAATCATTTTCTACCACTTTTTACATTTATAGTCGCCGGTGGCATTCCTATGATTGTCACAAGCATCGTTTTTTTTTAACCGTAACTGATTTTTCAGTTTTAAATATTTAAAAATCCTCAATCTAACTTAAAACACCTTGTAATAATCAAAAGTAAAAATTCCATTGACGTTGAAAGAAAAAAAAAGAATCTTACTGTTAAAAGAGACGAGTATGATACATAGAATATTGCTCCACCAAATGCTACCAGAGGAATGCCAATAATGTGAGGAATATAGCCTTTTGCGGCAATTTCTGCCAACTCGTAGCAACCAAAAATGATGGACACGCCAAGAAGTACCCATGTAGTTTCATCTAAGCCTACCATCAAATGTCGCCAACTCCCCGCTNGAGGATATTTCACGTCAGCACTGTGGTCGGCGCAAGCCGGATACGGAAGTCGTATCGATTGGGATTCGAACCCAGTTAGCCGCATTAGAAGGCGAATCCTCTATCCCTTGAGTCATCGTGGCTCCCATGAGATCTTTTGTATTCCGGATTAGGTTAAGAATAAAAAGGTTAAGACGTCAAAGATTGGTATACACATAAATCCAATAAATCGGCTGTTTAACGCCGACGTTAAATGAAAAAATATATAAGTTTGCTCAATATTTAATTTTATTTACTTAGTTTCAAATTATCAAAACAGTTATGTTTAAAAATTCTGTGTAAGACAAGATAACTTGATTCTAGCGTATAATTTATTATACATTTTATCTGTTAAATTTTGTAGTTCGCCAAATCAAACCAAGGTCACATTGCCATTAAACTCATACCAGCGATCAAACGAGATCAAGACTCTAATAATCTCATGTTTTTCAACGTATTTTTTATTAATAGCTATAAGAGTAATAAAAACGTTTTTTAGTTCCATTTTGAACAATAAAGACTTTTATAGGTGGTTAGAGTTTTACGCGATCAACACGTTATTACCCAAATTTGTGAATAAATGCAAAAAACCTTAATAATGTATTTTTTAAAGTTTTTACATAACTTATACTGGTACTTCGTTTTAACCAATAAAAACATTTATCGGTTAGGCATGGGCACTCGCTTTTTGCTTAAAATATGTCCAAAGCTAAACTTAATAGACAAAATGAACTCAAATAACTAAATTGCGCACATTTTAATAATACCATTCTATGAAAAGCATTTCTGTATAGACAGATTTCGTTAATTGTGGGAGTAATCGAAGTTACTCTATTGCTGAACAATGGGTGAAACTGACATTTATTAGACCTGATATATCGTATTCCATGAACGGAATTGTTTTCTTATTCCTTTAAGACTCAAGGGTACCCAGAAAGATACCTCACCAAATACAGGATACCCATAACCTGTAAAAATTATAGTGTCGTGACGAGCTTTTCTCAAGACTGCTTAAAATATAATAAAGTCAACTTCCAATTAGTTTTATAAAATTAGTTTTGAAGCACCAAGATAAACGAAATGAAAATATTTTTAGCTGATATGAATGCTTCAAAGTATGAATATTTTTCAAAATTTAGCTGTCACTTCTAAACAATTTCCAGATCGAGCTGGGTAGAATTAATCAGGTCTGAAGAAGTTAAGTGTTATTGTTGTTTGAAGGTTATGTATTTCAATTCGTAAATAGCTGGTACAAACGATTCAATTGACATATATTGCTTACTTTATAAACGGCATTTCTTATAGACTGTCTTTGTTAATTGCTGGTGAAAACCAACTTAATCTACATTAGTGGCAACAATGTCGCATCAAAACTTAAAATGCAATAACCAATTTATAATAAACGGTAGAAAAATATTTAGAGAGTATATCACACGATGAAAATTATCTGCAACGAAACCACCAAGTCAACCGTAAGCGCAATCGTATCCTCCACTATCAACAAAATTTCTCGAAAATCCTCGTGTGACATAGAAATCACAGTTGCACGAAATAACAGAAACTGTTTCTGTTCAATCAGATCGTTTGCTTTTTATGACGTTTCAATTCTGTGTGATGACGTTTACAAATGTAAATAAAAATGGCTGCGACATTATTGAAGATGGTGGCCGGATGAAATTTTGAGTTAATACATTAAATTAATTAATTTAACACATAAAATTAAACGGATATCAATTCTAGAGCGTCTGTGATTTACTTTTCCTCCCTTTACAAACATCTTTGAGAAAATATGAGATAATAGCATCACATGAAAAAATGTTAGCCAAAAGCTAAGATAAGTAGCAAAAAATGGTAACCCTATTACGACAACCGTTTGGGCAATTAAGCAACCTTATCTGCAACTCCGAATTGCGAAATTGTCTTTAGTGTGGAGGATAGAATTGAGATTCCGCTTACGTTTGTTCTTATTTTTCACTCGTGTGATATCCGTATAAGTTTCAGCTAACAGTTCAAATTGCTCTTTGTTTTAAATTGTTTAAAAAATATAGTAGTGAATTTCACGTAGTTGTAGAGCTAAATATATTCATTTAAATTATTATAATGCTCTTTTAATCAAAATATTCTAACATCATAATTCTCAAAAACGTCTAAGCTCTCCTATCATTTTTTTCATTTATAACAGGACACTGCTGTCACTGTTCTATACCTACTACCCAATGTATGAATATAAATAACGATATTTTATACCCAGCACATGGGTGCAACTTACGTTGTTCTACATCCGATATATCGTATGCCTTATCATAAGAATTTCATTTACATAGTCTTAGGTTAATTTTTAGTGGAATTGATGTTATTCTATACGCATTATATGAGTAGAACTGACGTAATTCTATCTTCGATATATCGTATATCTTATGACAAGCATTTCTTGTATACAGTCCTAGATAAAAAATCGGTGGAATCGATGTAATTCTATACCCATTGTATCGGTGGAACTGAAGTTGCTCTACATTCAATATATCGCATACCTTATGAAAAGTATTTCTTGTATACAGCCTTAAATTAATTTTTGGTGGAATAAATATCAATCTATAGCCCTTATAAGGGTGGATCAAACGTTGTTCTCTATTAGATATATTGTATGCTTTATAAAAATATTTCTTGTATACAGTTCCTGATTGTTGGTGATATCTATGTTACTCTATACCAGACATAACTATTTTCTCCAACATTAATAATATACTTGAGTTGGAGATTAGAAAAAAAATATTCTTTACCAATTTCTGGGCTTTGAAAATATAAGCCACATTTAAAATTATTCAAAACGTTTTTACAAAAAATTACTCTGATTTATATGTAGGATATGAGATGTTATCTAGTGGAAATTCCAGATATTTGTAAAGTATGTACCCGGAAACGATATTAAAGAAGCGTTTGAATTAAAAATGTTCTCTTCAGAGGCATGTAGCTTACCTATATATTGTTACAGACTTTTTCATTTGTTAAGGAATATTTCAAGTTTTTTACTTCCATTCATTTATTTCAACAAAATCCAAAAAAAAATTATAAATCATTTAAAAATATTATATTACTTACTCTACTTGCAAATACTGGTTGAGTTATAAAACAGCTCCATAGCACAAAACAAAATAATATCCCACAAGAAATTCGAAATTGCGTTTTCACATCCATTTCTCTAACACGACTAAGAGAACAGAATCGTGGAAAAATTCTTAAAATCGGTCGTGCACATTTACTGTTGATTCAGCTGGTACACTTTTCCAGCGGTTGTTGAAGCAGATAATAGACTCTGTCTTGTTCATTTTTATAGCAAGATTGTGTCTATACATTTTGAAATAAGTGTGTAATCAAATGTTTTCAACGACTGGAAAGAAATTTGAAATATTTAAGAAAGTTTAAAAGTTTTTTTTTCTGTGGATAAAATTTTTTATTTTGAATTTCCAAACGGATAATTCAATATTTGAATTTAATACATACTCAGTTAATAGATTCATGTCAAAAAATTATTTTGAAAGTACCTAATTATGTGTAAATTTGTTGAAATTAATTCATTTCACAAATCTCTTAAATTTTTTTTTAATTTTAAGTTAAAAAACTAAACAATTATTACCTAAACTACATGAAATGAATTTTGTTTATCTTCATTTATTTACAATGAAGAAGATATTAAAAAAATCACTATTATCTAAAATTTCTATATTTTATTTAGAGTTTTAAAACCTCATTTTTAATCTATCAATTTGTATAAATGTAAGCATTTTAACCTGAAATTTATCTATTTTTTCAACTTCTGCGATTTAAACTAAAATTTAAGAGCTCATCTTAATTATAGTTGCATTTGGATTTTTTCGAATTGATATTACACGCGCTACTAAAATTATTTGCGAGTGATTTTCCCTTCTCTACATAATACTTAATACATTTTTTAAAAGTTTTTTGAAAGTTAATGTTGTTCAATTTCCATCAATAAATGCTTCAAATTATTAAATATATCGTAATTAATTTTATCTCCTCACCAGGGCTCGAAAAAACTCAGAAATTTTACCCGTCCCCGAGGACGACTTGTCCAACCATGTACCCGTCCTCTTTTGAAACTAACCCGTAGCTTCTAAATAAATAAAAATATAATTTTCTCTCATTTATTACAAACATTTATATAAATTGCACAATGAATTAGTAGTTACTAGGATTACATTATACGGTAATAAAAGAAATACTAGGTTACTAATAGTAACCTAGTATCTCTTTTATGAAATAATTTATTTCTTTTATGAAATAATTTAAATGACAAAGGTCAAGTTATCTGGAATGTCAATTTATCCGAGGGTGCTGCGTTTTTTAAATGAATCAAATATGACGTTTGCCAGTTCCACAATCAAGCCAATGATTAACAGAGGTTTCTGCACATAAATCAGAAAGAGGTTTTCCATTTAGATAGATGTTCATAATTGCGTTTAACGCTTCTTGTTTAAGACCAGTACGTAATGTGTTCTTTTTTTTTTTGGTATGTTCCTTGCTGAAAAACCCCTTTCAATAGCCGCAGTACTCCCAGACAGAGAGAGCATCAATTCCACCATGCGCAGTATGTTGCTGTATTGTGGGTCATTTTGCTGCATTAGGTCTTTATAAATAGCTTAGGCTCGGAGGGCCAGAATGTATCACGAACATTAACGGGAAAATGGCCGTCCACACGGACGTCGGATTCGAGAAATTCGTTGTCCACGGGGAATTTTTGACAGCCGAGGACGGGCGGTTTTTCGAACCCTGCTCCTCACATGAAATTATAATTCAAAGTAAATTATATAACAACTTAAATTATATGTTAATCATAAACGGACTTTTTAAAAAAAAATATTTTTCCATAATAATGAATATTGAAGAGTTCAAAATGTTGTTTGCAATATTTGATGATTTATAGAGTTATTGTTCTATTACTTATGACGAAATTGTTTGGCTTTAATAATAATAAATTTAAAATTATTAAAATTTTAAAGATGATTAGAAGTGAGGTATTTGAATTTGAATGGTACAATTTCAATATTGAATATTACACGAACCACAATTATATGCAACGTAGAGAAGTTAAATTGTTAAACTAAGTCTGACGCAACAGTGGGAAATACAAGTTTTGGAAAACTCATACGCATATGTTTGGATCATGGAACCCGTTTTTACTTGAGGACGTTATTATTGAGGTCAGAATATAGAGTGAAGAGCCAAAAAAACTCATATACCTGCCTAATATCGTGTAGGGCTCCTCCCGCGAGCACGCAGAAGTGCCGCAACACGACGTGGCATGGATTCGATCAATGTGTGAAGTAGTACTGGATATAATTGACCCCATGAATCCTGCAGGGCTGTCCATAAACCAGTGGGAGTTAAGAGGGGTCGGGGATATCTTCTGAACATCACGTTGCAAGGCATCCCAAATATGTTCAATAATGTTCATGACTGGGTATTTTGGTGGCCAGCGTCTAAATTCAGTCTAAAGATTTTGGTGGAAGTGTCTAAATTCAGAAGAGTGCTCTTGGATCCACTCCTAGACATGAACATTATTGAACATATTTGGGATGCCTTGCAACGTGATGTTGAGAAGATATCCCCACCCACTCTTAACTCCCACTGGTTTATGGACAGCCCTGCAGGATTCATGGGGTCAATTATCTCCAGCACTACTTCACACATTGATCGAATCCATGCCACGTAGTGTTGCGGCACTTCTGCGTGCTCGCGGGGGCCCTACACGATATTAGGCAGGTATACCAGTTTTTTTTGGCTCTTCAGTGTAAAAACTAATAATACTCCCATAGATATTTTCAATCGTGTTAAAGTATAATATAGTTAAATTATATGCATTAAACCATAATCTAGCTAAATTTAATGCATTAAACCATAATATCAATTAACTGTGTTGCATTTTAAGCATAATATTTCTTAAATTTGATGCATTAAATAATATGACTTAAATAGAATGCATTTAAACCTTAAATTTGATGCGATTTTATGTGACATTAGATTGAATCATATTATGGTGTTTTTTCAACTAGATCGCACAATGAGATTCAACTTGAAGCAACATGTCTTATTAAAATTTCAGCAAATTTAAACCATAAAATGGTTGAAAATACTGATATTATATCAAAATACATATATGTGGAACTAGTGTTTAGATTGAAAAAAAAAGTACTTCTCATTGCAGGGTTTGATTATTTTACCTAATTAATAGTTTTCTGAATGTTCTAATTTTAGTAATTATTTTATTTTTAATACTATTCATTAACAATAAACGTAATAATGAAAATGTGAATGTTAAATGTAGATTGTAACAAACTGTTTATAATGAGTGTGTTGATAATTTCGCTAAAATTGTTGTGTGCGTTAAATAGAGATTGTCAGAATTTTTGAAAAAAAAGTTAGAAAGGCAATGAATAAACATGAATGAGTACCAAATATTTGAAATAAAGTTGTTTATTAATAAAATTTAAAAACCAATCTAAATAGATAAAAATTACATTAATTAACTACTTTACTGAAATAACAAGACTTTACAATTAGCATATCTTATTTATGGTTCATTTTAATAAATAAAAATCGTCTAATTCTTACAAGCAAATAGTTAATTCTTTGATTTCAAATTACAACTATCATTTACATTATATTACCTAAAGTTTAATTTGATTTCAAAATTCTCACTGTATCAGAAATAGTGTAGATCATGAAAAAGAAGTTTTATACAATAGTATTTTTAAAAATTAATAAAGCCAGTGGTATATACCTAAGAATTAAAACCAGATTTTGTTAAAGAAAAAAAAACGTTCAGAAGTTGAAAATATTGCGCTGTTTTTCTTTCTTGAAATACTTGTATTTTAAATAATTATTCAGAGAAAAAAGTTGAATTGAGAAAAATTCTTGCATAGAAAAACAGCAATAACCATAATTTATGTTACAATATTTTGCGATTTACATGACTACTGCATTGTAGATTAATTTTTAATCACTAATTATGTGGTATGAGCAATACTTTAACATTTTCCTTCAATCAAGTCTCTGATTACACTTAATTTTAAATAAATAAAAATCAGGATTAGATTAGATAAAAAAAATCTTAAGTATATATTTTTTATAATTCGTAAAAAATTGTTAAAGATTTCAAATAAATAGGATAAATAATTTATGGAAATAGTTTTAACAGGAAACACGTAAAAATACATTAAATGAAACAATATTGCACTAAAAAAGCACAATTATATACTAGTAAGTAAAATACAAATGATTTGGAGCAGTGTTGTAATTACTAGCTGACATTATGAATAAAATTACATAGAAATTTAACATTATTGCATTTGTGAAGTACTCTATAATGATACAAATTATAAATTAGTATCAGTGAGCAACATTGATGAAAAATGTCTCATTGTATTTTTCGAGTAAATAATAGTTTAAAGATATATACTTAACAAGAAACGTAAAAATATACTAAATGAAACATTATTGCATTTAAATTAAAAAACAATTGTATCACAGTTAATAAAATACAAAAGAAGCATTATTGCATTTGCTTTGCTGACATAATGAATAAACTTACTAGGAAATTTAGCATCATTGCATTTGTTTAGTGAAATAATCAATAATAATAAAAATTTTAAATGATTATCGTTCAGCAAAATTTATGAAACTTGCAGAAAATTGAGCATCATTGCAATTCCTTGGTAAATTAATCTAAACTTCATCTAGAGAAAATAAAAGCAAATTTTCAAATTATTTGTAGTTTAAACAGTACCTTGCCTAATTATATTAAAACCTTACATTCTCGATTCAGTGTTTTTAAAACATTTTTTACAATGTTTCATCAATGATTATGCTTACTTTAGACCCAGTTTCCTTTTCATCAAATATTTCATTCTTTTGGCTTATTTTCAGATCATGATAAATCATCGTTTTTTCAAGAATTAAAAAAAAATATTTTGGTTCATTTCGATTCTTCTACCTAACCGTACTTGGAGAAACTTCAGGGTGTCCAATATATATACTGGTACTAATTTTGAGGGGAGGTAGAGAACCATAAAAAGGCCATCCATTTGTATTACACCCCACAATCGGAAATACCATCGTATGCCGCTATGAGCACTTTAATATTTTGAGCCGTTTTTTCGCGTACCATTGAATTGGTGTATTTATTTATCTGTATTATGTTAATTTTATGTTTTCAAATAATTCTTATCAAAATTGTATCCAAATAAGCACAAAAATAGCTGCGTAATTGCATTGATTTAGCTACATTGTCAAGTTAAGTTTCCTCATTGTCAAGTTAAGTTAAGTAGTAAAGTAAATAAAACAGCAAATACTAAATTTATTTGAATCAATTTTAAATAAAAACAGTTCACAGTAGTGCAGCTCACCAAATGGCTCATGGTGACATTCCCGGTCACGTGTTGATATAGTTAGTCATCATTTTGATCTTCTCTACCTCCCTTCCCGAATTTGAACATTTAAGGTCACTCTCCAATATTATAATGACCCTGTATGGATGTCCTTTATTGTATATATGTCCTGTCACCCCTATATTAGTCCCTGATATATGAACAACAGAAATCACACCTCTTCTAAGTCATAAGCAGCACTTTCAGATAAGGTGTGATTCCTTAATATTCGCAGCGTTTCATCCAAGTCATTTATAGGTACATTTTCAGACAAGGTGTACCGCCTTTCATGCGAGACATTTTTCTGCCTATCATCTAAATACTTTGACGTTAAACTTGAATCCATCCATGGCAGTGAAGCCAAGCAGGGTCTCGAGGGCAACCATGGTATGAAACTTTCGTTATGTTGAACACGCGTTTGGCTTGGAATGTTTACTGGAGAACTTCGCCTGAGAGTCTGAGAGGTACTTCTGAAAGAATTTCCATGGTTATATTGAGCTTCTAAATCCGTACTCATCACCAGTAGGGGTGCTCTTTCGTGTAATCGATGGTTTGCTTTCTGAACCAGAGAACACCAGATTAGCTGTCAAAAAAATTAAAAACGTAATCATTTCATGAAGCTTAAAATAATTTTAATTTAATATGAGCAAAAATATCTTCGAAGTGCATTTAGTTTCCCAGGAATCAAACTTTAAACAATGGCAGTAAATACGGTTTATTTCTGAGAAATATGTTGATTAGAGGAAATTAAACTCATGGATGTGATATATAATTGCTCTAATTATTTTAATCATTGCTTAGTTAATTTTTGGCATTTTTCTTTTAATGTGGGGGTATTTTTTAGAGTGTATTTCTTCACATTTTCGTCATGACATAATATCTGAAAGACTCAGATTATAATACACCCTTCAACATTTGAGGTTTGTGGGACATATTTTTTCCAATGGTGCTTAGTTTATAAAACACACATTTTCAAAATTACCAGAAGTAGTTTAAAACTTCTATCAGGCTAAAACCTTAAGGAAAATTTTATGTGCTATCTTACCTTTTATGTATCTGTTTTAATTAATTTTGATAGAGAAGGACAAATTTATTTTTAATTTTAACTTTATTTAATTTTATTTATATTTAATTAAATACAATTTTAATTTTAATTTATTTTTTAATTTTACCACCTTGAAAAATATTTCTTAAAAATATGGATATTCCGTAGTATTTGGGTTTTTTTTAATAGGACATTTATTAGCTATAAAACTGCCAAAAAATAAGTTAACGCAATAGTCTTATTTTCTTAAAAGTTTTCATGGTTAAACATTCTGACCAAAAAAGGTAAAAGTAATTAAATTTTTACATAGAAAATTGCTTCGTACAGGCATACAAACAGAATTTTTCCCAAGACGTTATCTAATATTTGAGGGAATTTTTTTTCGTAGCTTAAAAATTGTTTTGAAAGAAATTCATGAAAATGTCGCCCCATCTCTGAATTTTGATACTGATTGCTAAGTTCTTAATTTTCTACAAATTTAAATCACTTGCTCTTCCATCTAAAATTTAACTGCACATTTAATACAATTTTGTTATTTGCATTCCTATCTGGTGTAGCATTTTTAATAACCAGCGAAAAAAACGATCACGAATAACTTTTGATTTAATAATCAGATTTTCACGTCCCTTAATGGTTCACAGAGCGGATCTCAAATATGCTAAGTAACTAATACAGACGACACTAAGTCATGAAATCAGACACAAAAACATAATTTATTTGAACAAACATTTTTTTCGGATTTCTGACATATAGGGGGTAGCCACAATCAGGGAAATATGGTCCCAATAATTTGGTCAAAAAGAGCAGTCAAAAGTTTGGAACCCTTAATATCGATTTTACTTTTTGCATACTTCATCTTATATCGAGATTTTTTTAAAGGAAATGAAAAACTTTTAGAAGCTATTATAAAATATGGTTATCCAAATTTTTACAAACATTTTATTGTTTTTTTATTATTTATTGAAAGATAATTGAAAAAAATTTTGAATTGTAAGATATACAAATTATTACCTCACTTTGAAGAATGCAATTTCATTAGGCAAAATACAAAATTTAAGTGGAATTTGTCGAATAGTTTCTGAGAAATTGAATTTTAAATAGATGGCATTTTTAAAGTCTTATAATTGTCCTCAAAACTTTTTAAATTCGCATAAAAAGTCTTCGTGATATGACGAATTACGTAAAAAGTTTCCTGACCAAACGATTGGGACCATATTTCTCAGTTGTGGCCACTGCTTATGTTTTGGAAGCCAGAAAAAAAGGTGTGCATATTCAGAGAAATTACGTTATTGTGTCTGATTTCGTAACAGGAAGTATCGTCTGCACAAAATAATTAAAATATTTAAGGTCACCCCCTCGAACCAATAAGATTGAGTTTTAGTGCCTGAAATTCCGATCATTAGATCAAGAGATATTCAGAGAAATGGTAATTTTTTTAGTGCATTGTATAAAGCTTCGATGGTTTGTCCAACAGTTTTTTGTGGATTTTGTGTCTCGCTTTTCCCTGCAATGGCAATGCTGATTTTCCTTTAGCGACATTTGTGATTATTTTCTTTTAAACTTAATCAAAAATTAATTTTTCAAAAAAGAAAGAAATTGTAAAATTTTTATTCTTTCGCCCATTTTGTCAAAAAAAAAGGGAAGATTTTTTTCTTCATTGCTTATAAGCTGGTACCTCGACATATTTATGCATTATTTTTTAATGGAATTGATCGATCAGAGCGTTTTAATGGCACAAATGCAAGAATCTCTTATGCTCTGTTAAACTCGAACCATAATATATTCACTAGAATAATGAATTCAAGTGGTGTTCTGCACTAAAACCGGTTAAAAAAGCAGATATAAATTAGAAGGATCAGAAGCATTCTGCGAAATCGAGAAACCATTGTTTACCAAATAAGATATATTCTCTAAAAAGCTTTACCAAATGTCACAAAAATGACTATTTCCAAAATAAATTTTTAAAAAATTGAAAGAAATAATTTTCTGTACTCTGCTTAGGAAAACAGTTGACTTATTTTCACTTTTTCAGAAATAAATTTTATTTCATAATTGTCGTTGAGCAGCCGACCCAGATTTTTGAGTTTACGACTACTTATTTTTAACTCTGTAGCTGTAACTTGTAATTTTGAGCCCAATCCAGAAGACAATGGAACTCTTGGATCAAGTATCGGATGAAATTTGCCTTTGTGGAGGACTTTTTGATGGAACTAACTCGCCTTTGCGTTACACGGAGAGGAAAACCATGAAAACCTCTCACCTCTTTTCAAAGACAAGGGGACTTTAACCTATGATCCATCTACTTCTTAGGATATTTTACTTTAGCATTTACCTTGGGGGGAATTTGTATCAGCAGTCATCGCTAGGATTTGAACGCGGTTCATCTCATTGGGAGGCGAGCGCTCTGTTCCCTGAGCCACCACAGCATTTTTAAAGTATATTGCGAAACTTATCAATAGATGGCCCTGACTGAGAAACTATAAATTTTTTCCGTATTGAGGCAGATTATTCCAACTGAAAATATTTGTACTGGTGTTTGTATATTTTACCCCCTAATTATATCACGTTGTTTATATATATAATGGCTGTTTTAAAAACTATGTTTTATAAATTTTTCTAGACAGACGTGCCACCTGTGGACGAAGTTAGCAATTAATGTTGAGTTTGGTCGATACATTTTCCTGTGTTTCCAGCAGAACGAGGCAAAGCGTATGTTTCCAATCTCCCTCTTTACTATAATTGGTTTCAAGAATTTTCAGTCAATTTTGAAAACTTGTACCATTTTTTTGATGAAAATACACTTTTTACATAGTTTATACTTACATAAAAGCCATAGATCACTTCAAGTAAAAGTCCTGCACAACACGTAAGAAAACATATTAGAGTTAGAGTTTCTGGCATTTTAGATATAAGAAAAAACATGGCCAGAAGTCCAAGGAATATAAAATAAAGGCAAGCTGCTTTGAACATTTTCATGTTTCTCCGAGGACCCATTCTTCAACCTAAAATGATAGAAAAAGTACCTTAGTTTAATATTTACCGTGAAATTAAACGTAAATAAAACCTGTCAAGATTTTTTCGTCACTTAGGAAATTTGCAGGGAAAGAAAAAGATAAAGGTGGTTGATATCTTATAGATATAAAGAACATCGTCCTATAGATATATCCTACAGATATATCCTATAGATATATATCCTATAGATCCTCACATTCTCTCTTCTCATTTCAATGAATGGGGCTGGTTGTTTAGGAAACTGGGATTAAATCCTGGCGGGAAAGAGCCAACGAATTCCTGGAAGGCCCGCTTATCCTTCTGATGCAGATGGGACACCCTTTTACAAGTTTGCAAGCAAAAATATATTTTGACATTTTTAATTATAAAAAAATAGTCTGATAGCTACTAAAAGAATCTGTTGGAATTTTGGAATTATATTTGATTCAAAATATAACCCCCCTCCCAAAGAAAAATAAATAAGTAAAAAATTGAAATTTTGTCTATTATTCCTGCTTAAAAGTTTATCAATAAGTGATTTTGATAAACTTTTAAACTTACCTTTTAAAGAAATTTCAATGATGAATTACTGTTTTTCTTAGGTATAAATAACAACAAATCAGTGCAAGCTAAAAAAAAAAGAAATTTTTGTTTCGAAGTGAGTGATGTTTGGAAAATTTTACATTTTATGCCAAAAGGAGCACCAGTGATCCATGCTGTATTTCATAGCCAAAAGTAATTAAAATGCTGAGTAGAATATTTTTCACATATTTTGACCTAAACTAATACAAACAATAATAAAATAGTAAGCCAACGAATTCCTGGAAGGCCCGCTTATCCTTCTGATGCAGATGGGTTACCGGTGGCCCTTTTGCATATTTTTTTATGACTAATTACAAGCAAAAATATATTTTGGCACTTTTAATTATAAAAAAAATATTCAAATAGGTACTAAAAGAATCTGTTGGAATTTTGGAATTATATTTGTTTAAAAATATAAAATACCCCCTCCAAAAAAATAAATAGATAAAAAATAGAAATTTTGTTCTTATTTCAGTTTAAAAGCTTATCAATAAAGTGATTTTGTATATTAAAGAAATTTCAATGAGGAATTACTGTTTTTCTTAGATATAAATAACAACAAATCAGTACAAGTTCAAAAAAAAAATTGTTTCGAAGTGAGTGGTGTTAGGAAAATTTTACATTTTATGCAAAAAGGAACACCAGTGACCCATGCTGTATTTCATAACCAAAAGTAATTAAAATGCTGAGTACAATATCTTTCGCATATTTTGACCTAAACTAATACAAAAAAGGAAAGGAAAATCGTATGAAAAGTATATTTAATAAAAATTTTCATTAAAAGGTTTAGTTTTGAAAAATGAATAAAGAATCTAAAACATCTTACTCTTTATATATCTAATTCTGATTGGGTGACTATACTTCGTATTTCATAAGATACTTAAGAATAAAATAAATATCCACCATCAGTTTATTTTTAAAAGTACATAACATATTTATTTCAAAAGAATTAAATGTAATTTTAATCTTATTTTTATGTCTAAAAATAATAGCCTTTTATTACAAAGTTAGTAGCTTGAATTAAATAAATCAAATGGTTCTTGAAACTTTTTTTTCAGAACCCTGACATGAAAATATTTTTCAGAAATACGAAAAAATGTAAGCAATTTTTGAAAATTTTTAATGAATATTTTCACTGTTTGCGCAATTTTGTAAACAATGCTAAAGAGTCTTAAAAATATGTGGCTGACACAAGCTTGAATTTAAAAAAATCACACAGAGAGGTCAAGAAAAAATGCAAGAACGAAACAATTTTTGGAATGAGTCTTAGTTTTGAAGAGTTTGTTGAGAATCGTTTTTTTTCTGTATTTAAGGTTCATACTAAACCGTTTCTGATATTTCACTTTATTTATAATAATAATAATAAACTTTTTCTTCAATATAGCTTGATTCGTTACAACGCTGATATTTTTTGGCGTAGATAACAAAATCTGAATGAGTTAAAGTTAAAAACTCCAGCAGATGCTGATATTAATATTGAAAATGCTTAGTGAAAAATTTTGGCATAAGTGTCTTTTTGTTGCTATAAAACACGGGGGAAAAATGCACGTTTTCGTCTGTATGGTTAAATGTTGAGCTAGTGGTCACTAACTGCGCTAGTTTTATGTTTAGTATTTTTCCAACAAGTTTTTATTCATCTTGTCTCGCTGAATATACAGTTTTACAATTAGGTTAATAATTTTTTGCTTTATTTCCAATTTTGAAATCAATTTTATTTATAAATATCCCTCCATAAATAAAGTTAATATATTTCTGCGAAATTGGTATTTAAACAAACAGAATATTGCAAAATCTATTTGTCATTAACAATAAATTTGGAAAAATATATCAAAACTTAAGACCTAGACACAAAAGAAACAAGCAGATAAAAGAATAATAAGAGAAAAAAATATATTTCCCTTATCTTTAGAATACTAATAATTTTTTTTCACAGAAATAAATAATAAACC
Organism: Parasteatoda tepidariorum; assembly: GCF_043381705.1. Classification (NCBI taxonomy): domain Eukaryota; kingdom Metazoa; phylum Arthropoda; class Arachnida; order Araneae; family Theridiidae; genus Parasteatoda; species Parasteatoda tepidariorum. The sequence continues at coordinate 38,940,228 of NC_092212.1, read as the reverse complement.
ACTTACTTTTTTTTGCTTTGTATTGATTTGTTCTTAAAAGCTAGATTAATTTTGTCAAAGTTAATATTAAAACCAACTAACACAAAACAGTAACAAACGAAAAACTTAGTAAAATGTAAGCGTTTGCAAATTTCCTCTAATTGACACTAGATAAAAAAAATGTTCTTTACACTTACGGTTGTTTATTTCTAACCTGTGAATCTTCTTACAGCTTTTGAAAGGACATCCGTCAACTAGAATTGTTCTTCCACCAAATGCTCTGAAGCGTGGAGGTAACGGGTTCGAGTTTTGTTGCAACTTTGGAAATATCTCTGTGATGTCCTTATCTAACTTGTACTATCCGTTCTTCAACTTGACAATAGATTTTCAGCAATTTTTGCAACGATCACACAAGCCTGTATAAGTAAGTGTAACTATAAATATATTAGGCCACTGTAGCCTGGAGATTACGGAATCGGACACCCGTCCAGAAGGGCAGGAGTTCAATTCCCGGCATCGCTAAGATCCAGTGAGTACATGCGATATACGTGCTTGAAAAATCAGTGGAATCAAAAGTCTTGTGGCAGGTTGCTGAGCCAAACCAGGGATCTGAAGAAAATTTCCTTGTCCTTCTGATCTCTGTCTGAATTGAGGAAGAGGCTTCACAAATGAACTCCCCTCTGCAGAGGATCAAAATTGTGATGGCATGTCTTTGCATCATTTTCAGAAATGCTTTGCAGATCGTCGCCAATAACTCATTTTCCAGCTCTCGTGTGACGTGAATAATATACATACCTACTGCATATCTGTTCTTTCAAAACTTGTGATATCTGTTTTTCAGTTTGATGATAGTTTTAACTGAAGGTTAAGTGGCCTTACAAATAAAATCTTGACTGCAGAGGATCAAAATTGTGATGGCATGTTTTTGTATCATTCTCAGAAATGCTTCCCAGATTATTGCCAATGACCCGTTGTGCTGCTCTAGTGGGATGTAAATAAAGTATTCACCTACTATCGATCTGTTTTTCAGTTTGATGAGAATTTTTACTAAGGGTGCCAAAAAAGTCCAATTATTAGAAAAATCTGTTTAAAAAAAAAACAAAAACAAAGAAAAACGAGGGAATAGAAATTTCTGGTTTACTGCATTCTACTCGAAAAACAAGAAATTCTAATTTACTTTCAAAGTCAATTATGCTGATGACGCTGCTAGCTAAAAGATTATTAGTCATCTTTAAAATAACTGTCATTTATAACAAAAGCGAGACGCAGTTTGAAGATGAAATTTAAATACGCTAGTGCAAATATTTTGGTTGGAATAATACGAGATGTAGCAGAAAGTGTTTTTTATGGTTTTTTCAGTTAACACTCTGTCATCTGCTGACAAGCCTTATAACTTTAATAATTCTTAAGAAATAATCTCTTTCTTCCTAAGTATATTGCAGTTATCCGCACATTACTCTCTTCCGTTTTAGTTTTCATACCACCCGTCAAGTTCTTATCGAGCTTGTCTAATCAACGCATTTTCGCTCCTTATGTTAAGCAAATAAGATTGAACACATTAAAAAGCCAATAAACTTCAAAATTGCGCAAGTTAATGTAGCGAAATCACGATGGAAAAATCCTCTTCATTTTAAAGAATATTAAACAATTAAACTCTTATATGCTATCCTTGCGTCCAATCCACCAGATTGTGTCTCTTTCGCTTGCAGACGGGGCATGGCTATTTTGATTCATACAAACAAAATGATTTGGATTGTATTAAAAAAATGTCAGAGCTCAATGACTAATGATTGAATGGCCACACATTTCTTTAACAATTTTACTTGCTAAGGAAGTTTTTCAGTAACTACGAGACACGAATCTAATCATTATCCCTACCACGCCGCTTGCAATTCATCTTTAATGATGACATGAAGACAAATTGGAGAAATCGAATAAGATTTCATAGACTTTAGAAAAGTGATTATTTAAGGTGCTGAGTTGGATAGATAAGCACAAATTTTAAAATCTTCCTTTTTATAAAGAAATAGCATGCTAACAACAATTGAAAACGGGATAGTACAAGTTAGATAAGGACATCACAGAGATATATCCAGAGTTACAACAGGACTTGAACCCGTTACTTCAGCTCCTGAGAGCAATTGGTGAAAGAACAATTCTCGTCGACGGATGTCCCTTAAAAAGTTAAGGTTTTTGCCAGATTAGATTACGATAGTACTCATAAACACGTAATCTTTAGTTGTTAAGGGATGTAAAATATTGGTTTAGCAACCACACCATTCTTTTAAATACAGTCAACCTTCAAGGGACCGAAATTTCTGTTCACTATTACCGGGAGTTCACTATATCCGTTATGCAGGCAATTTAACGAATGGTTCCCAAACTCCTCCCTTTTATTACACATTATTTAAATAAATGACTGAAAAATATTATTNGCCGGTCCAAACGCTCTGTTAAGCGTGGAGGTAGCGGGTTCGAATCCCGCCGTAACCCTGGATGTATTCTTTGTGATGTCTTTCTCTGAATTGTTCTATCTGTATTTTCTACTTGACAATGACTTATAAGCCTATATTGAGCACACAAGCCAGCAAATGTATGTAATTTCAATAAATCAATCATTAATCTTTAGTTGTTAAGGTATGTAAAATATTGGTTTAGCAACCACACCATTCTTTTAAATTTTAGTATTTCGTACATTATATGCTTTTGACATGTTTGGATCACTTGAAACAGGATGCGTTTTGTTTTTTGTTAGAGTTAATTTCATTTTTCGATCATTAAATTGCAATGCAAAGTTTAAAAAAAAAATCTACACTTTCGTTTTACTTTAAAGGATACAAAAGCTACTTTTATCAATTTTGCTGTGAGTGGATAGGGTGTCATACCCGGAGAAAAAAAACGATCGTGATTTTTATGCCAATGTTAAAAAGTATGCTTTGACTTCAAAGATTCAAATTGTTCAGGCCGTTCAGGCAAGTTCGATACGGTGCGATTAAACCTACCTTTGTAGAACATTTGTCAGACAATGGAATTGGCAGAAAAACTCTTCATTATTTTAAATCGCAAAATAAAAAATACTAGTTGGCATTTAGTTGCTTACCCAATTGATTACTCTATAAATAATCAATAATCGATCCAGTGAAATGTTCTATAAGAAAAATAAAGTTTTCAAATAAAGTTTGCCAATGCAAGATTGTAGGTTGAAAGTTTGTTCACACCAAACAAGTACCTTAGTATGATTACGCACAAGCTATAAAAAATGCCGGAAAGGAAAGTAGAGAAGTGTAATTGAAATTTGTTAACCCAAGATAGTGAAGTCAAGCTCTCGATTTCGATAAAAGTTTCACCTGTTTTAAATATATTAAATAATTGGTCATTTAAAATTGTAACTTTTACTGTATTCCATTTTTGGTTGAAATACTTGTTCATGTATTTATTTTTTTGATTTGAAAGTTTATAAGGTGTTTTAACTTAGCTGAGCAGCGTTCATGGAAAACTAAAAAAACTGGTCGTAAAATCTCTAAACTGACATCTGAAAACTAAACGCATTACAATTTAATATTCTGAGAACAGAAATCCTCGTAGAGATTTTTCCAACGGAAATAACTTTTGTTCAGCAAAGGAAAAAAGTTTTCGAATATTCTCTCTGAAAAATTTTGCAGTCAGCTCTTTTTAATTTTTCTGAGGAATCTGGTCAGCTTACGATCTCCAATTTAGTATCCCCACAGGTATTGATTTGTTATGGGAACATGGAAGACTTTGAGACTCGGCAGATTTAACGTTCATTAGCCACTATTTACAACACGGGGAGTTTTCGGCTGGCAGGGATCGAACCCACGACCTCTTGGACATTGGCCCAGTGCCCTATGAACCAGGCTATCCCGACCACAAAACGATCTCTCAAAGACTAATAACAGGGCCTTCAATATTAGACAGGTGTGGAAGAGGGGATAGGAAATTCACCTAGGTCAAATGGATGAATCTCCCAAGGAATCGTCGGATGCTGCTGTTTCTATTAACCTCGCAAAATTGAAACCTCGTAAAATCTCTCCGTGACTGACAAAATTCAACTACAATTGGTACTAAACCGCGTATCTATTGACACCTGCGTATCTATTTATGAGTAAAAGTATGCAACACTTTTCTGTTGAATCTACTCTAAAAAAATAATTCATACCTTTCAATTCCATATAATTAGGATTTCAAGCATAAAGAATTTATAGCAAACAAGTGAAAGACTTTTTCTTAACAAGCCACATTTTTAAAGCATGCAAGATTAGCCTGTGAAAAATTTCACGATTTCCCCCTTTCAGTAATCAGTTGTTTTTGATTTTGTAACCTAGTAGAAATTAGAAGTACTAGTCTGAAAATAATTCTAAGGAGCAGTTTGAAGTAAAAAAAAAGGAAAAACCACATTATGTTTGAAGCATGACTGTTCCAGGCTTTTTCCCCCACGTCATTCATTTTTCTCAACAATAGACATTATTTCTATAAAATTTTATTATATAAAAATGATTACAATCTCTTTGTATTTTAGACAAAAAGAAATGTATAACAATATGCGAGATGAAATATGAATATATGTATAATTTTTTTTTGAATGCTGAATTAAAATATAGCAGGAAAAACTCCATTTGTTAAATATTTAAGAATTGGGTGTATAAAAACAACTTATGTATATTCGATTCAGAATACATGTAGTAAATATTCATTTCAAAATTAAAGTGTTATACAGACGATTTAATCGTCTTTTGTCAAACTATTATATACTAATACAATGATTTGCTAGGATTCTTTAAAAAATGTATAATTTTATACTTGTACTGGTACAGTTTTTACCACATAATTCGTTTTCGGGGCATTATTGGTCTGCTCAAATAGTTCTTCACTTTTCATAATTGCTTTGAACAGCATTTGTGTTTGAGGATTCGATGTGATAGGAAGTTTATCAACAACATATCGCCTATATTGATTATCCACTGGCTGAGATTTAGCTAAAAAAGAGTTTGTTTTGCGAGTTATAGTAAATGATTGATTTTTATACTGTTCAGAGATTTCTGAACCGGTGGTTTCAGAGCCAGAAGAAAAGTCAGATCTGATTGTGGGATTGCGGTCCACTCTTCTTGAAGTTGTGTTCTGATTTATAGACATTTCTAAAGTTTTTTCATCTGCATTAGTAACAGGTCTATTAACGTAGCTTTCAGATCTAGAAAATAAACGTCTGTTTGCGAGATTGGTATTGCTTGAGTATACATTTGACTGATTGACTCTAGTTTTTAGATATGGTTTTTCAACAGCAGAAGATGTACGACTTACACCGGACCGGTAAAAAGTTTTCTGTGGCAAGTTCTTTGGCTTGTTTCGAAATGCAATATTAGAACAAGAGCACAAGTTGCTTTGACTCTTAGAAGAAAGATCGCAAGTTTGAGCCTCAAGGTTCCGTGGTAAATTTGGTGTCCCATTCTGAGGTGTAACAGTTGTGCTTGTACTAGAGCCCAAATTGTTTAGACTCTTAGAAGATTCGCAAACATCAGCTTCAATGTTTTCGTAAGTGGGAGCAGAATTTTCTGGCCTAGTAATGACAACTTTCGGCACAACTAGGACTTCAGAAAGTTCGTCACAGGATTGAGCGTTATGCCTATTAACAAACGCATCATTCAGGTTGAGATTTTCGGAGGGATTACTGTAGTTTCTGAAGTCTATATTCGATCTTGCGTTTTCTCTGACGTTGATATGCCTATTTTGTTGATTCGTTGAGTCAATTCTTGGTGCATTTCGATAAGAAGGAGCTGCTGGAGCATTGTTGGGTAAGACACGACGAAATCCGTCCGAATATGGCATCGGATGTAGTCCGAAACTTGTTAGGCGATTTCCGGTTCTAGTCCTATTCGATGTCGGAAATTCACTTAATTCACGTTTGTTTGGAGATAACTGGAAAAAAAATCAAATATTCATATAAAATTTGTATTAAAAATTTCATGATTTTCAAAATTATATATATATATATAATCTTTTTCTCGTTGCTCACAAAAATTAAAACGTAAAGCGAGGGAGTTGTCTTAAACATGAAAGCGTAAACGTACATATTTACAAGTATTTGAATCTATTAGATTCGACATCTCTTTATCACTGAAGAGTAAAATTATTTCCTACTGTAACACACATTCTCTTTTACAAAATTTAAATTACTTTTACAAATACAGTTTATTATTTTTTAAATCCAGGCAATCACTCATTTCGATATGATTAAAATAATAGCAAAAATTATGTATTTTATTCTGAAAATGGTTCTTATGAAAAATATCAACTCTTTTTTAAGGAAATGAAAGAAAATCATGGGGTTGGTGAACGTAGCAAGCAAAAAAAAAAAAAAATTNAGAACTTGCAAACCTTGTTATCAAGACTTTTGGAGGACTCTAATCTTTGCACTAGCATAGACACGACAACAACAACGAAGGTATAATAGCAGATGATATAGCGCAGTAAGTGACTGAAAAAGAATTCACTGTTTGCGTTTGGAGCGCATTAAGGGTTGTCTCAATTTCATGCGCGGAAATGTTCTTTTCTTATTCCCGCGTTGAAATGGACTCTGCGTCCGACGAGGTGGAGCCAAGTGCCAACTCCTGGTGAACGAACTATAGATGTAGTTTTGAGCCGCAATAGCTCAGGGGATAGAGCTTTCGCCTTCCAATGCGGCGAACCGGGTTCGAATCCCAGCCGATACGATTTCCGCATCCGGCTTGCACCGACCATAGTGCTGACGTGAAATATCCTCAGTGGTGAACGGATCATGAGTTAGAGTCCCCTTGCCGTCAGGCTAACCGTGGGAGGTTCTCGTGGTCTTCCCCTCCATGTAACGCAGAGGTGGGTAGCTCCATCAAAAAGTCCTCCACGAAGGCAAATTTCTCCCAATACTCGATCCTGGAGTTCCCTTGTCTTCTGAATTGGATTCAAAATTACAAGGCTACGGAGTTGAACATTAGCAGTCGTGAACCCATAAAATTAGATCGGCTGTTCAATGACGGTCATAAAATAAAATAAAAATATTGATGGAGTTTGAATTTTAAGAAAAACTAATGGTGAATGCGAAGCAATCATGTGTGTCGACGAACGGAGCCTCCCAGTAATTGTAAAATAATAAAACACGTATGAATCAAAATTGATGTTATTTGTACAAACCTTCATTATGATGAAACCACTGAGTAAAGTAGAAAAGAAATAGAGAAGGAGTACTGCCACTAGGAGTATTAAGGCGAGTTTCAAACCAGGTTTGGAGTCCAAAGCTTTAGGTGCAAGATACCAATAGGCTAGAATAGCGCTTATGTCTATCAATGTGGTTATGAACAGTACTATCCAGGCTGAGCGAAGGAGGAATTTATATTTACCACAGCAAAGTATCCAACACTAAAAGAAAAATTAAAATTAAAACAAAAATATTAAAAAGAAAAAGGTCCGAAAACAGAATTTTAATTCAATCGTTATTTCAATACATCTTAAAAATTGAAACATATTTGTAGTAGTAGTAGTTCATTTACATCGCACTAGAGCTGCACAATGGGCTATTGGCGACGGTCTGGTAAACATCCTTGAGGATGATACGAAGACATGCCATTACAATTTTGATCCTCTGAGGAGGGGATGGCACCCCCGCTTCGGTGGCCCGAAGACCTGCCCGCGAAGTCGAGCACTTTACGGTAGAACAGTTTAACGAGGACCAATACCGCACACCCTCCGTCCCTTTGCATACTGATCCAAGTGGTCACCCACCCGCACACTGACCGCAGCCAGTGATGCTTGACTTCGGTGATCTGCTGGGAACCGTGTCTTTACGATTAGTCCACTGCTGAACTAAAACATATCTGGTTTCTTTCTGAAGTTAAAAACCACAACCACCGCTGTTATTTCGGGACTTAAATTTTATGACAAATTTTTTTCGCTGAGAAAAAACTACGAAACTACGGAGGTGTTTAATTCCGTTTTACGAATTACGTTAAATGTCGAATTTGTTGTAACAAATATCATGCTGGCTGCAGAGTTGATAACCTAAAGAAATGAAATTTGACATACTAAAAATTTTTTTTTTATGCATGAATTTTTGTTTTTTCGAAAATTCCAGTCAAGATAAAGTAATTTCAAGTGCTTTGTCATGATTTTTTTAAAACCTTAATGAATATTTATCCTTTGTTGTAAGAAACTTTCTCCCACCAAAATTTTATATGCTCACGCATTAGTTGATGTTGTAAGTATCAACAAAAAAAAAAAAGATTCGATGGCAAAAAATATCTTAGAATTTATACAAAAAAATATTAAAAGAAAATAAATTAAGAACTCAAGAGAGATAAAAACAGTTTCTTATTTGAATTGATATGATACAAATTTATCCCTGTAAATCATAAACTAGTGAAATTCTTTTGATCTTTTCATATTTTCTGTTCATGTTAAACTTTTTCTTCAAGTTGATAATTTTTAAAATTCAGGTAGTCATTTGGTAACAATTAACAAAATATGTTTTTATGAAATTATTTCTTTATTAAAAAATACTTTTAAAATTTTTTTTTTTTAGAAATCAGTGATTTGGGGAGTGGGCTTACAAGTTTAGGAAAGCTCAGACAGTTTTAAGTGTGCAAGAAGAAAAAAAAAACAGTTCTAAAGTTTGAAACTATATTTTTGATTCATTGCCAAGAAATAAATAGGTTGTTCCTAAATTAACCAGTATAAGCTTTCAGAGCTGTGGTGACTAAGGAGATAGCGGGTTCAAATCCCAGTGATGGCTGGTTGATACGAATTCCGCACCCCCCTCGCGCCGACCACAATGATGACGTAAAAATATTCTCAATGGTAGACGGATCATGGGTTAGAGACTCCTTGCCGTCAGGTTAATCGTGGGGGTTCTCGTGGTTTTCCTCTCCATGTAACGCAAATGCGGGTTAGTTCCCTCAAGAAGTCCTCCACGAAGGCAAATTTCTCCCCATACTTGATCCAGGAGTTCTCTTGTCTTCTGGATTGGGTTCAAAATTACAAGGACACTGGAGTTGAACATTAGTAGTCGTAAACCCAAAATTGTATCTACTGTTATGGTTATAAAATTAAAATGAAAAGTATAAGCTTTCATCAATTTGTTAAATGACAAATATACGTTTATGTGAGAGTTATTCCATTATTTTGAAGACATTGATATTCATAATTTCCAGTTAATTAGCATTTTATTTTCAACTTTTCTAATTAAAACACATATACTGACCAAATAATCCGATTTTACATTTATTCAGAATTAATTGACAGCTTTATATTTTACTGAATAATCTATATTAGTTTTCATCAATTTGCCTGATAAAAATATGAATATTGTGAAAGTTTCAAATTGGACTAACTCCAGCAATAAATTTCTCAGGTACAACATTTTCTCTAAAAACTATTGGTACACAAGCCTTAGAATAAAAAAATTGACTATAAAGATCTATAATATTAAAATTAGGTAGTGCATCTATCTGCGTAACTTTTATAGATCCGGATTAATTTATTCTATTGTCCTAAAATTTGGATAATTATTTCAAGGGACAATTTTAGTTCCCAGTCCTAAAAATCATTTGAAATTTGTGCCGTTTAAAAATTGTTTTTTTTTCATTGGCTAAACGTTAGCCATTGTTTTAGATTAAACTATAGACGTATCTGTTTCTTGTGATGTCTGCAACTTATATCTCCATTTGTTCAAAAAAGTATTTATTGCTCATACTCAATTAGTTAATTTCTTTTGAAAAAATTCAATGATCAACGTTAACTTAGTAGAATCTGTCTCACTATGTCAACTAATTGGTATTTATAAAGTGATTTGAAACCACGTGATTATTTTGTTAACAGTAATTCTTTTAACACGTGTTTCTATAAAAATAAAAACATTAAAAATCTCTGATAACTGAAATGAGAAAGCAATTTAGATTACTAAAAAGCAAAATTAATGGAAAATTCTAATTGGTTTAGGAGAAATATAAAAAATCACCATACTATTATTGACATCAATGATGCTTAAATTATAGGTACATAATGAAATAAAATATAGACTACGTATTGAAACTATTTTTTTTTAACTAAAACTGCATAAACTATAAACTATAATTTTAGCTAAAAAGCAAAATTAAAGGAGTAAAGCTACTTATTCGTTTAGAAGAATCAGAAAAAATCGTCTTGCGTATTGACGGCATTATTGTTTACCAATTGTACTTATACGCATTGTTTGTAATATGTATTAACTGAAATAATAAAAATATGATATGTACCAAAAACAATGTTAATAGCGAAAAGGTACTTATTCGTTTAGGTGAACCGTATTAAATAACTGAACTAAACGCAGATGACGCTTTATTAATTTGATAATACGCATTACTGGTATTATGGTGGTAGGTGCAGTTTTAATAAAAATTCTACAAAGAATTTTGCGCAGTTTCAGAATTTTTTTCTCCAGTGGTAGCAAAGATAGTGCATTAATATTTTAATGATTTTGAATTTTAAAAAAATTTAACCCCCTTCTACTTATAAATAAAAACAGTATATTAAAGGTCAGATAAAGAAATTGTCATACTCTAAAGTCCTTATCAAAATCTTAAGAATTTTGTTTTTAAAAGTTTGCCTTTAGTTTGATACCACAGATAAATGAATTACGCTCAAAACTCAAATATTGAAGGAACGTGATAGGTGCCAAATGTACTAATATATGCACAAAACGTTACAATTATTAAAACAAGCCAAGGGGAATGATAAAATATAATAATAAATTTAACAAATATTATACTTAAGTTCAATTAAATTGAGTTGGTATATCTCTTTTAGTTTTGTGCTGGATTTCGTAGTTTTGCTTTCTTTTTTATTCAGCTAGTAAATGCATGCATATATTTCTTAAAAATAAACATTTTTTTAAAGTAATAAAAACAAATGGATTTTTATCTATTAAAAGCATATTTACCGCATCTTCTCCACAAACACACATGTTGAACAGCGAGATGAGTTTTGCAATTTCAAACCGACGCCCGCAACAACAACTCTAAAAATATCAAAGGTCCCATAATGTGGCCACTTAAAATTATGAAATTAAATAATTTTTAAGTGGAGTAGCCGAGAGATTAAGCCTTTTTCTGCAAAAAAGAAGGTTCGTTTCTTAAAGTTATTGAAGAATGCGAGGCTGAAATACCGGCACTGCGAAAGAGAAAGTTGTTAGTTCGATCCACGAAGTCAGTGAAGAAACCCGGAGTTAGTACACAATAAAGTTAGTACGTTAAATAGTATATAGGATCTTTATTATTATCAGTAGGTATTGGGGACGTTTACGTCATACCAGAACTGCCCAATTTGGTATTGGGGACGGTTTGGGAAACATCTCTGAGATATAAAGCATCATATTTTTGTTCTTCTGCATAGGAGGTGATTCCCCTACTTTGGTAGTCCAATGACCAGCGCGCGAAGTCAAGCACTTCACGATAGATCAGTTGTACGAGGGCTGATACAGCGCACTCTCGGTCCCTTCACAGGCTGATCAAAATGGTCACCCACTCACTCACTGACCGCTGCCAGTGATGCTTGATTTCGCTGCTGACTAGGAGCTATGTCTTTTTGATCAGTCCACTGCTAGATTGTTATAATAAGAATAAGTCCCGCAATGGACTGATCATTAAGACACGGTTCCCAGCAAATCACCGAAGTCGCGCATCACTGGCAGCGGTCAGTGTGCGGGTGGGTGACCACTTGGATCAGTCTGCGTAGGGACCGAGGGTGTGCGGTATTGGTCCTAGTTTAACCGTTCTACCGTAAAGTGCTCGACTTCGCGTTCATGTCGTCGGACAACCGATGAGGGGGTGCCATCCTCTCTGCAGAGGATCAAAATTGCAATGGCACCTCTTCGGATCATCCTGAGGGATGTTTCCCAGACAGTCGCCAATACCCCATTGTGCAGCTCTAGTGCGACGTAAATGAACTACAACTACAACAAGAACTATAATAAGGATAAATAAATATTGAGAGTGCGTGACCGAAAAACTAAGAAATGAATCTTAGACTTGGAATTGTTATACTTCATAAGAAGGAGGATTAAAGTGAAATTTCAAAGCATTGACTTTTTTTTTTATTACTAAATTTCGAAAAAAGACCAATCTGTAACATTATAAGTAACAAGTATAAGTTGAATCACATTATAAATGATTAAAGCATTAGATGAATTTGTCCCACAGTAAGAAAATCCTAAAGACGCTGTTCTCAATTGAACACAGAAGTCAAGCATCACTGGCAGCGATTAGTTAAGGAGTAGGTTGATCAACCTGCGAGGAACTGAAGGTGCAAGGCATTGGTCCTTGTGAAACCGTTCTATCAAAATGTGCTCGACTTCACACGTAGGTCATAAGGGTACCAAAGCAAGGGAACTATATATGCAGAGGATCAAAATTGCGATGGCATATCTTAGAGATATTTCCCAGAGCGTCGTCAATAGCCCATTGTACAGTCCTATTACGACGTAAATTCAGTACCATGTACTACTAAGGCATTGCATAGATTTGGCGCATAGATTGTTCTTATGAGTCCAAGGTGTCTTCTCAAAGTTGCTTTTTTAACACATTATTCACACAATTTACTTAAAATTTTATAACATATATACAAATTCGAGGACGTATTTTCCACTGAAATTGTGAACTAATTGTGAAGTTGTGACTTTTGCTGTTATCATTCGCGTTTTTGGTGGAACATTCGATAAAGGTTTCGCTCTCGCAGCACTTGGCGAAGTGAAGGTTTCGAGTTTGATTTGGCAGCCGGCTAAACAATCCGCACAGCTTTCGCCTCCCAAAGAGGGTAAAGACCCAGGTTTAAATCCCAGCAGTAGCTGGTTGGTACAAATCATGCTCCCGGCATGCAACGGCCATAGTGCTGACATAAAATATCCTCAGTAGTAGAGGAGTCATGAGTTAGAATACCCTTGCCATCACGCTAACCGCGGGAAGATTTCGTGATTTTCATCTCCATGTAACTCAAATGCAGATTAGTTTCGTCTGAAAGTTCTCCTGGAAGACTAGTTTGTCTCAAGGATCACAAGGATTTCTCTTGTCTTCTAGGTTGGGTTCAAAATTACAAGGCCACGCTGACGATAGTTACATACTCAGAATTGGGTTATTTGTTCAACGCCGGTTTTGGTCTTAAAGTAAAATAAACGGAACAAAGGACTCCCGGTGGTTGAGCGGTAGCGCTTTGCTCTCCCGTGCCACAGGTCCTGGGTTCGATCCTAGGGCCGGGCAATGTTGACTCAGCCTTTCATTCCCTTCAGTGAGTAGATAAATGAGTATCAAGCATGTTTGGGAACTAAACACTGGGGGTTCCGTGTTCGGCTGACCACCTAACCGGTATATCTGCTCCTGCATCCCAGAGCTCAAGATCAAGAAAACTGAGATGGACACAGTAGGCCTTGGCCCTCCATGGGCTGTCACGCTGCAGAGTTTAGTATACGGAACAAAGTGTACGCTAAACCTGCTAGGGCAAAAATGTCTTTCCTTGGTTGTGATACTTAAGTTTGGAGAGAAAGGCCCCAGCTCTGGTGCTGCACAAATTGTCCAACTATGGTCAAAATGATATGGCTTAAAATGGCCGTTAAAATATAAAGACCTTGAAAACGGGGTTGGGTTCTTAGCCATGGTTGGGTGCTGTTGGCCTCTATAATTATTGATAAATCGATGTGTTGGATTGGAATATATACCTTTTTTAAGCTTTATAGTGCCATTTGTCTAAATTGTTTTTAAAATAAGAAACTTTATGCGCTATGAAAAATAGACTAATGATGACATGCTTCCTTAAATTGAAGGAATCGTTGATCTTCTTCGTCAAATTCTCAGAATGAAGTTAAAAATCCCGAAACTTTTATTGTCAACTATTTTAAAAACAGTTAAAAAAATGCTGATTTATTTTTTGAAATCATTTTTCAAAAACAAAGCCTATATTATATGGTCATTAGGTGTTTCAAATTAATACTAAAGCGAGAAAAATACAAAAATTTTAGCAAAATATGAATTATTAGGGGAAGTGGAATTCTGAACAAAAATCTGTTTGTTTCTCGAAAAAAAAATATTTCCTATAATCGCCTATCCTTCTCTCCTGCTTACTAAAGCAAACAAACAGATTTTTATGTTTTCCATCTCGCTTTTCATAATAGTAATTTTTTATTATTTTGAAAATCTAGTTTTTTTTCTTGTATTTTTGTCAAAGATTGTAAAAATATCCATTAAAGAATGTGATTACGGAGCTCTGTGCATATATTTAATCAATAGTATGATCTAGTCGAAAACATGTTTATTTTTAAAACAATCGTAGTTATATTCCACAATATTTAGCTTAATTAAAACCAAAATAAATAAATTTAAGTGTTGCAAACGGAGAATCTTTTAAAAATTCCTTTTCATATGAAAAATCAGGCTTTTAGAAAAGCTTAGAAAATAACTTCTGGTAAAGGAAGAAAAATGAATATCTCGCCAAATAAACGAGCATTCACACGCCAATAAATATTCAGCAAACAAGACATTAATAACACACATTTTCCTTACTATAACACGGCTATAATAGCTGCCATAGGAGAAAAATTGCACCGCCTTTTCATGCCAAGTATCACCATAAACGTCAAACGAATATTCCAATTTTCGAAGCTTTTCTGTGCATCCTAGATAATTATGGAAAACGCAGAAAGGTGAAAGGAAGTAAAAAAAAGAAGAGTGCTAAAGAATAACTGAAGCGTATAATTCGAAGATATTTCCTAGTAGCTAGACAAGTTTAAAAGTTAATAATTTTGTAACTGTTTGGTTATAACTTAGTTGCATAAATTTTATAGAGTGCTGTGAAGTTGTAGTAAGTTTTCTTATTAATTGTTAAATTTATGTTCTCTCTGTTTTAAAATCAACGCTGTTGCTTTGACTTTTTGAAATGGCGATTTTAATTCAAACAGAAAGTGGTTTTTAAAAATGGATTATTTTGCTGTCTGCCAAAATGTGTATAAGATTACTATCTGTTCAATTTTTAAAAATTGTTTTAATTCAATATCTGATAACATTTTATAAAGAATTGTAATAATAATAATATTAAAAGTATGGAATTTGCTCAGGAAATCTGAAGATTCTATCTGTGTCAAGATCACATAATTTAAAAGTTAAGGGAATTTAAGCAATATCAAAGATTAGTACAGTGAACACAGATTTCATGGTCTGGAGGTTCAAATTTATTGAGGCTCTTTTTTTCAAACATATCAAGTCCTATCTTAATTTTTCGAAAAAACTTTTAATTAATTTTATTTTATTTTCACAAATATATTCAATTTCCACTTGTTTTATAAGATCTAATTTCTGCTAAAAACTGAACATTTATTAGTTTCTTTTATTATGAATTTTAGTTATGTATAATTTAGTTAATTCCAGCTTTTGTAATTAGTTAAATACGCTACATCTTTTGTGGTCCCGCAGTGGACTGATCGTTAAGACACGGCTCTCAGCACATCACCGAAGTCAAGCATCACTGGCTGCGGTCAGTGTGCGGGTGGGTGACCACTTCGATCAGTCTTTGTAGGGATCGAGGGTGTGCGGTATTGGTCCTCGTTAAACTGTTCTACCGTAAAGTGCTCAACTTCGCGTGCAGGTCGCCGGGCTACTCAAGCAGGGGTGCCATCCCCTCTGCAGAGGATCAAAATTGTGGTGGTATGTCTTCGGATCATCCTCAGGGATGCTTGCCAGACCGTCGCCAATAGCCTATTGTGCAGCTCTAGTGCGACGTAAGTGAACTACAACAACAACAACTACAGTCACGGGGACATTTAAAATTGTGTCCTTTGACTGACTAGCGAATATTTGCACCCATCAAATTCGAAAAATTAGATTTGTTAGAAACCTGTTCATAAAGTAAACTAACGTAAAAAGTAGTTTCCAGGAATGACTACAAAGAACTATTTTTGTATCTCACTACTCGCACTGTTTTCAAAAAAGTAGTACACTACGCTACAAACTACGAGAAAAACTAGCGACTACAGTAGTTTCATTACTTGCATTACGCTACTTTAGACCGCTGATCCTACCTCATTTAAAACCTTATCACTGATAATGGAGCTTCAAAAATTACCTTCAAACCCCAAGACATTAATAACAATAAATACTCATATAAATATCCTCATACCCTTCAAAAATTGTTCTTTATCAATACAGTGCACCCCGACCGAAAAAAGTTAAAAACGTAAAGTTCATTGAATTAAAAATGGCACGGAGCATACTTCCCCATTCCATATTTCATAATTGACGAAACACAATTCATTCATTAAAACGACCAAAAATTGAAAGAAAAAATAAATATGAACCTTCAATTTGCATTTTTTTTCATTTCAAATTCTTTATGTAGAATATTTGGGGAGAGAGGATGTTATTAATATTTCCGTAACATACGGTAATCGCTGATGAAATAATAAAAAAAAAATCCCCGGTTATCTGTCATTTGGAACTTAATTGATTTCTATTCATCCGTAACTTCTTCCAAGTCCTCCCCTACCAAAGAAATATTACGCAGAAAACGAAAATGAAAAATTGGAACAAAAAAAAAAAATCATTCATTCAACTTATTCCCCACATTAGCTACTAAAATGATGAGATGGGGGAAACATTTCCCCCCTTCAATTACTAGACTCTCATCAAAAACTCTAAATATAGATCTATGGGACCACCCTGGTTGGTTTACCTCCTTTTTTAAACCGTAACGTACACCAAAAGGCAGCACTTACTCATTAGAGTTTGAAGAAGAATGTCTGGAAGAGCATGTAAAGTAATGTTCTTTTTGCATGCTTCTCAACCTGGAGAGGCTAAAGAAAGTGCATGTCTTTTGGCTTGATGTGTTTTGCTTGGCGCTACTTTGGTGGCAATGGTATTCGGAAAATGGTAAATTTTCTTGTGGGGTAACGTTTAATTGCGTTTAGAGAATGCGGTGGCTTGTAATTGAACTACTCGAGCACAAAATGGTGGTGGGTCTTTTCTTTTTTTAGCTTTTAAATCTTTAGAATGAGAGACAGGAAGACGCCTTCTGTTTAATTTAAATCAGTCATTATGTCACTCAAATATAGCATGAGGACTGGAAGTTGAATTAATGCGCTACAAACTACAAAGCATGTAGACAAAATGAAATAGAAAATTATTGCGTTTTGTGTAACTTAATTTTAAATGGAACTAAGCTTATTTTTTTGTTGTTGATATATTTAGCAATTAGACTCAAAAGACGTTAATACGCACCTCATCTAACACATCTGTAGATAAACTAGGCACTCCGTTGAAGTTCGGTATCAAGTGTTTATCATAATTTACATAGGTAATGTGCGCATTCATAATTTCTTTAATCGTAAAAATATTTTAAGCCATTTCATTCCTTGCGTTATAGTTTTTAAATCAATTCATAATTGATACTATCAAGTAATGTGTTGATTGTTTGATTGCAATAAAATAAATAAATATTTCAAAAATAAATAAATGATATTTTGTTAATTTAACAGTGCAGAAACGTTGATGTTGTAGATTTAATCAATTAAAGTTATTTTTTTCCAACTAATTTAAAACTCAATATGATGTATTAGAAAGATATAATAACTCACTTTTCAGCAATAAATATTGATCAACAATAACAAAACTAAATATACATAATAAGAAATACACCATAAAAGAGAAGATGAATTAAATAAATTCTAAGAGGAAACGAAATAATAAATAGGGAAAAGAACTGTTAAGAAACGCATATTAGAAAATAGTATAAGTTCGGAATAGCCTGGTTGGTAAGACGTTTTGAAGTATCCCTTTGTGTTAAAATGGTGTCTGGAGCACACTAAATCTCTAGGGTCACAAAGTACTTCATGTTCCCATAACAAATCATACTTCTGGGATAGTGAATTGGAGATTGATCATTCTCTGGTTCAGGTCAAAATTCCGATCTGTGGGTGAATGAATAAACGTTTGAATGGGTCTACCTTATAAATGGGTTATGACGTGTGTGTCTGTGGCTGAAGTTGCATTTTTGGTCATAGATGGAGCCACTGGAAAACAAGAAATGCTCCCTCTACTTTAAATAAGCTTGGTTTAACCAAACAGGCTGCTGGATTGGCAAGTGGCATTGGTGG
Organism: Parasteatoda tepidariorum; assembly: GCF_043381705.1. Classification (NCBI taxonomy): domain Eukaryota; kingdom Metazoa; phylum Arthropoda; class Arachnida; order Araneae; family Theridiidae; genus Parasteatoda; species Parasteatoda tepidariorum. Next base: position 38,922,104 of record NC_092212.1, on the reverse strand, counting down.
CATTCAACAACAACGCAATTAACTTTATATTAAGTGCTCAAAATTTTGAAAAGGCTCGTAGGTTCCGAGAAAACAGTAATTTATAATATATATACATTTTTACGGTATCAACAATTTCTTGACATCTTACCCTGGATTTATATTAGCCATAAAAATGTTTCAGAAAGAATACTTGTTTAGTTTTGAAATAAAAATTCACAAGTTAAAATTTTAGTTTTTTTATATCGAAATAAATTTGAAATAAAATTATTTTGCTTAAAACTGTATAACTTCGCTTGAAACTGTTAACTTCTACCAAATTCCTAACTTATCGTTTAGAAATGAAATTTTACTGTGCTAGTGCAATTCCGAAACAAATTTGAAAATGTATTTTTACAGCGTAAAAGTATCTGTTAAATTTACAAAAAAATTTTTTGCGGGTGTGCCAGTATAAAACCGCTTTTTTCTCGGAAAAATATAGTTATTTAGAAACAGACACCTATGTTTTTAAACAAACTTTATAAAATAACTATATCTGCTTTGTAGTCGGTGCGAAACTAAAGCAGCTTTCGTACGACGCTGAGATTCGAACCTGGGCTATCTAATTAGGAGGCGAGCGCTCTGTCGCCTGAGCTACCACAGCTCTAGCTCCTCAGCATGAAGAAAAATCTTACACTGAATTTATCTAAAGAGTTTTATTTATTGAAATAATATTTTAAGCGTAAAAACGTTTAAAACTATAGTAATCCACCCGTATATAAATGTTTGGCAATTTAACTTACCAAAAAATTTTATCTAAAGAAATATAATAATCTGGTCGAGTGTCAATTTGATAATAAACTCAAATTGCTTTTTTACTTGTACAGTGTTCAAAAGTATAAAATAGTAACTTAAAAATAACAGCAAGTGAAAAATAATCTAAAAAAGATTTGAAAAAAAAGTAGAGTTTTTAAGCAAAATTGCTTAGCAAAAACTAAAATGTAACTGACTGTTTCGTATGATTAGGATGAAAAACAATGAATAACTTATTTGTCAATAAAACAGCTTTAAACAGACAAATATACAGAGAAAGTCTGTAAAAATAACGGGAATTTTTTACAATGCACGGATAACGGTTAAAAGTGAATTTTTATTCTAATGGGGTTTTTTTCTGTGAGAAATATATTTATCTTCTCTGTAAGTTAAAGTTATTTTTTGACAGTATAACACTTTTTTATAATAAATGAAAAGATAAAAAAATTTCTTTATTGTTCCTTCGCGAAAAAAAAAAAGTTTTTTATTTCTTCAAAACTGTGAATTTCAAAACTGTAAATTTAAGAACTGTTAATTTGTTTGTCGTCCCCCTTAAACAATATCTCAAAGTCCATAATAATTTATGAAATCTAAATACTGTTCGCTCCGAAGTTATTTTTATAATAATTTATAGAAAATATAATTACATAAACAATAAGTAAAGATATCATAAAGTTATTTTATTATGCGTTAAATTTAGAAAGGATCTATTGCAGGCTGTTAAAAAAAACATGTTTATTTACTTTAAATATCCCAATAAGAAACTACTGATATAATAATTTAAACACGTGTATTTACATAAACATTAAGTAAAAGTAATTTAAAATTATTTCATTATGTGTTAAGTTGAGAATAAATGTAATTTATTGCTGGTTATCAAAAGAAACCATGTTTATTTACTTAAGTACCAGATAAGAAATTATTGATATAATAATTTAACGCACATGTATTTACATAAATAATAAGTATGGATAAACTAAAATTGTTTCATAACTTGTTAAACTTAGATTGAGTATAATTTATTACTGTCAATTAAAAGGAAACACGTTTATTTACTTAAGTATCCAGTTAAGAATTTATTAATATTACAATTTAAAGTGCAGTATTTACATGAATATAAAGTAGAGATAACTTAAAATTATTTCATTATGCATTAATGTGAGAAGGAGCGTAATTTATCACATAGCTATTAAAAGGAAGCATGTTTATTTACTTAAGTATAGAGACAAGAAATTATTACCATCATAATTTAAAGCACGTGTACTTATTTACTCAGTAAATAAAAATAACTTAAAATCATTTCTTTATGCGCTGAGTTGAGAAGGGGTATAATTTATCAAAGACTATTCAAAGAAACCATGTTTATTTACTTTAAGTACAATTCTAAGGAATTTTAACCATGTTTTCCTGTTTCCGCATGCGCAAACATACTACCTAATTGTCTATTATTTTGCAAAAACAGAAATATGAATCCCGAACTTCACATTTAAAGGAACAAACTGCCTTCTGCAAATTCCTTAACAAGCTCCGATAAATAACATTATTTACTTCCAATCTTAATCAAGATGCTTCAAAGATTGAGTGCATATTTGCAAAATACAGGATGCAGTTTGCATTACGTACGCCATCTGGTACTATAACACTTATAAATGAGCTTTATACGCGCCTGTGGGTATCGCATCGATCTTAAAGACAGATTGAGTGCAAAAAAATTTATCAACTTTAATTGCTTCGCTCTCGCTAAGCCCCTTCGCTATTTTTTCAGACCATCTTCCCTAAATTCATATTCTGTTCTTTCGACAGCAGGGTCCTCCTCATAGATCACCCCTAAGAAAAATCCCGGAAACTCTAAGTCATACACACCCGCCTCCAACAAATGTACGTTCTGCTGTATGTCAGCAAACGATACAAACGACCTGAAGAAAACATTTGGTTTGACTGTCTGGCGATGTTTGGAATTTTTCTTAGTTCTTTAGAATTTTTTTGGGAGTTAGTGGGGAGGGTAACTAGATATCCGTCTACACCCCGAGTATTAAGGAGGGAAAAGGGGATAAAAATTACTCTCAAAGGGAATATAGGAGGGAAATTTAAGGTTGCACAAGGCATGTTCTTGTTGAAGGTAAATGAATCGCTCGTTCTATGTCGGAGATGCAATGAATTGAAAAAAACCATGGCTCGGTGACTATCTTTATCCACTTTGTACCCTCCTTGATTGATTTATTTGATGAGAAAATTGGTAGAAAGTGGAAAAAATTGGATTTTCTGTAAAAGAGAATGAATCGTAGGGATTTTCAGGGCCATCTAGTGTGGGTTCCGATTACAAGGAGATGGTTGCAGTTCGGTTGGAATTTTAATCCACTTTTTAAGCTGAAAATCGTTTGAGCTCATTTTTTTTATTTGTCTTAATTTATGAGATTGAGTCTGTGAACAGTTGTCCTTTTTTTACGGTAATCAGGTGTTCTTTCTCGTTTGGGGAAACTTTAAAGAGATTTATTAAAAACAGCCATGCAGCTATGAAGGATTTTCTCTGATATTTCCGGTAGGGTCTGAAAATAACTCAATAATCTGAAAAAGTAAGACTTTCAATCTTTATAATGGATACCTTTTTTGAATGTTGAATATTTTTTTATGGAAAAACAATTTTTTTCTCTAGAAGTTATTTCGCTTCTTTCCGGCATTTTTAAATTTTGTAAATATTTCTATTTTGACTCGAAATTTCCTAAAATTTTGCACGCTCTTTAAGTATAATCTATTGTAAGTTTTTTATTAGAAATAAATAAATAAATAAAATGCATTAAAGCTTAGTTTCCTTATTAATTCGAAATTAAATGTCAAAAATAATTTTAAAAAAAATTAAATTTCGAATATAATGATATTTAATTTCAAAAATAAAATATATTAACAAAAACTAGATAAAAGTTGTTAACAACAATATTTAAATTGGTGGTCATCTACACTTGAAATAAAAACTATCGATGAGTTTAAATAATGTATATGATCTGGTCATCGAACAATTATCTTAGTTTTTTGGCCAATTAAATTCGAAAACAAAAGTATCCACCACACCCTTTGAAATGAAAATATTCGAAATTCATCGGTAAAGAGCTATTTATAGATGTCTTTGAAATGAAAACTTTCCATAAGTTAGATAAAACTAAATTCGAATTCTAAACAATGTATCAAAATTCATACAAGAGTTAAATTTTGCACCGTTTTTGAAATAAAATTTTTTCATCGAAGGAAAAAAAAACAGTAAGGCAGCTGATTGTTCAAGTTTATTCGAAATGGAACGCTACAGCAAGCAAACCGTGTTAGATCTGTTGAATAATATTTTGAGAATTGTTAATTCGTTTAATTTGCCGTTTCGCTCAACAGAATTAATCCTCCAAATAATGCAATTTAATGCCGTAGAACCTTTTTCTTTCTTTTCAGTCTATAGTTCATACCAAGGAGTTTAAAACCACTTTCGTCTTGCAGGTGGTAATTAAGCGCTGTTTTATCGAAATTCAGACGCAGTTATACAAAATTCTAGGCACTGGCAATCACAATGGTCATAAATCCAAAATGTTATTCCTTTCATTATCATATACTGTACACTTTGGGAAGTAATAAAAATTTATAATTTTTAATTAAAATTCTGCGTTTTCAATCAAAACTTTTTATTGTGTTAATCGTGTGACATTCGTTAATTTTGAGATACTTCTTCCATTAATGCTATTTTGTTTGTTGATTGCGTTAGTTTTGAAATACTTTTGTAACAATTTTCTGCATATAATTAAGCATTTTTAGTAAAATTAGAATTTGAAGCTTTAATGATAATGATGAAAAATAAAAACAAATATCCCATTTGTTTTTTCTTAAATTTATCAAAATTTTTCAAAGCTCAAATATCAAAATTCAAATCTCAAAGCTCAAATGAGAGTTTAGTTAATTTACTTGCTAAAAAGTAATGACCATCTGTGATAAACAGATAAGTTAGTATTCATAATGCTATTTTCGTGGTTTTCCTCTTTCTGTAACGCAAATTGTGGTATGTTTAAGTAAACATTTCTCTATAAAAGTGATATACAGCTTTAAGAACTCATATGCACTGAATTGATTCAAAATCGCAAGGATTCTTTTTCGAATGTCATAATATTAAATCCTCAACTTAGGCCAATTTCTTGAGGGTGGTAAAAATAAAAGCAAATTACAAAAATTTATAAATTTTTAATAGTTCATAAGGCTGTGGGAAATTTTTTCACATCGAACTCATTAATTTTTATTTGTCGATTAAGCTGTTTTCCCATCTATGGTTTGTACCGCCATCTATTGATAGTTTCAGAAAATAGAAAAGAAATATTAAAAACGAACGATTTGTTTTGAAAAATGTGGTTAACAGTAAATGTTTGCGCGGAACCAAGAAGAAATACTAGGGAGCTATTTTTTCTTAAGCGTTGTGAGTTAACTCACTTGATTATTTGTCCTCGAATTTAAATCTAATTATAAATACAGAATTTATAAATTATGTTATTTATAAGCATAAAAGTTCTGATAAAAGTTTTTTTTACCAATTTTATTTAATAACTTTAAACAAGTATTTACTTGATCAAAAACCAAAATGAAAATATTGATTACGTACAAATATAATTCTTTCTTTTTTTATTTCAGAAAATTATGTCTCTTTTATCAATTTTATTTAATAATTTTAAATAAATATTTACTTGACCTATAACTAAGATGAAAATGATGATTAAGTATGAATATAATTCTTTCTTTTTTATTTCAGAAAATTATGTTATTTTTATCAATTTTATTCAATAATTTAAATAAGTATTTTCCTATCCAAAAACTAAAATGAAAATAATGATTAAGTATAAATATAATTCTTTCTTTCTTTATTCCAGAAAATTATGTCCCTTTTATCAATTTTATTTAATAATTTGAAATAAATATTTACTTGACCAATAACTAAGATGAAAATGATGATTAAGTATAAATATAATTCTTTTTTTTTTTTTTTACAGAAAATTATGTTCTTTTTATCAATTTTATTTAATAATTTCAAATAAACATTTACTTGACTAATAACTTAAATGAAAATATTGATTAAGTATAAATATAATTCTTTCGTTTTTTATTACAGAAAATTATGTTTTTTTTTAATCAATTTTACTTAATAATTTTAAATAAGTATTTACCTGTCCAAAGACTAAAATTAAAATACTGATTAAGTATAAAAGTAATTCTTTCTTCTTTATTACGGAAAAATATGTTCTTTTTATCAATTTTATTTAATAATTTAAAATAAATATTTACTTGATCAAAAACTAAAATAAAAATATTGATAAAGTATAAAAGTAATTCCTTCTTTTTTTATTACTGAAAAATATGTTCTTTTTATCAATTTTATGTAATAATTTTAAATAAGTATTTACTTGACCAAAAACTAAAATGAAAATAATGATAAAATATAAATATAATTTTACATTTTTAAACAGATTTCTCATTTTACTTCCTCGAAATGAAATCTATACGCTTAAAGCCTTCGGGGAAAACATATCACTCCCTTCAAAAATACCACCCTCTAAAAGGAATAAAAAATATCATTCCAAATTTTATTCAACCATGATTTTTCCAAAAACTTCCCCCACATTTCTGAAAAATGCCCCTAGCAGCATTGTTCAACTTTGGCCTGTATTGTATAATTTTTTTTAATACTAGGTCACATCTGTAGCTGTAATATTTCGTACCACTCCTCGTATTGGTGGAACAAAATTTATGGAATTTAAGAAATATTGATGTCTCTGAGCCGAATTTGTTATGTTCGCTTGAAATTGCAATAAAAAATTACACGTTATTTGATTTCTTCAAAAGATTTTTTTTCTTTTCTATTTTCATTTGATCGATATAATATTGAATCGATATAACTAAGAAAAATATGTTTGCTTTTAAGGTAAATTTTAAATACCGATGGTTTGTGCTTATATGGTTTTATTGTGTAGTAGGTTTTCGGAAATTACGCAGATTTTGAGTTGCATATCCAAATTGGAAGACAAGTAATTTCTTGGACGATCGAGTTATATTTGCTTCAACTAAAATGTTTGTATGATACACTTGTGCGTTTCTGTTACAAAGTCAAGAAAACCACGAAGACGTACCATAGTTAGCCAGATATTAGAGAAAATATATGCCTACCACCATCTTTCATGCTTGTTGAAAGCTATATGAAAGTTTTTTTTTGGTTGAATTTGTTGTGTGAATGATATGTTATATGCATACTTTTTGAACTTGTTGTATGCAAGCTGTATGCAAGTTCAATGATTCTTTTTCAACACCGATGTTTAATAACACTAGGGAACAATTTTTTTCTTTTGTATGAGATTTCATTTTAACAGATCTTAAACACTCTCTTAACAGAAATTTCAAATCTGTAATCGACTTTTCGCTCCAAGCTACAGTTTTTTTAAATGACATTCTTAGTCTATTTTTTGACAAAATTTGTAAGTTTAAAAATATAATATATAACTGGGTGTCGCATAAATATTGCGATAAACTTCTAGGGACACATCATCAGAATTAAAACTGCATAGGTACCTATGTCTGGAAATGTAGTTATTCACCACTAGGGGAACTCTCTTACAATAAACTCTTTCTTCCTATGCTTTTGATCAGGTCATAATAGGTATAACCTGAAAGTTTGTAAATGTATACATTTCGGCAAAAAATAGGCTAAAAATGTCATTAAAAAAATCTGTTGCTTTAGGAGCAGATTTATATATCTACCACCGTGTTTCATGCCTGTTGAAAGCTATATGCAAGTTTTTTGCTTTTGAATTTGTTATATGAAAGATATGTTATATGCATATTTTTTGAACATGTTGTATGCAAGCTACATGCAAGTTCAAGAATTCCATTTTAACACCGGTGTTTAATAATCCTAGGAAACAATTTTGTTTTCTTTTGTAGAGATTTCATTTTAACATATCTTAAAGACACTTGAATCAAAGATTTCAAAACTGTAATCGGTTTTTCGCTCCAAGCTACAGTTTTTTTTTTAAATGACGTTATTTGTCTATTTTTTGTTAAAATGTATAAGTTTAAAGATGTTATTTATTACAGGGTGTCGCATAAATATTGCGACAACTTATAGGGACACTTCAGCAGTATTAAAATTGCTTATGAACCCGTGAAGGGAAATGCCGTCATTAGCCGCTAGTGGCACTCCCCTATAATGAATTGTTTCTTCTTATGCTTTTGAACAAGTCATGATAGGTATTCCCAGGAAGTTTATAAATGTATACATTTTGGCAAAAAATAGGCTGAAAATATCATTTAAAAAAATCTGTAGCTTTAGGAACAGATTTATATGCCTACCACCGTGTTTTATGCCTGTTGAAAGTTGTTGAATTTGTTATGTGGAAGATATGTTATATACATACTTTTTGAATATGTTGTATGCAAGTTCAATAATTTTATTTTAACACAGGTGTTTAATAACACCAGGAAAAAATTTTCTTTTTTTTTGTATGATAATTCATTTTAACATATACACTTGAATCAAAGATTTCAAATCTGTAATCGGTTTTTCGCTCTAAGCTACAGTTTTTTTTAATGACATTTTTAATGTATTTGTCGTCAAAATGTGCAAGTTCAAAAATGTTATTTATAACAGGGTGTCGCATAAATGTTGCGGCAAACTTCTAGGGACACATCAGCAGGATTAAAATTGTATAGGAACCCATGCCCGGAAATGCCGTCATTCGCCGCTAGTGACACTCCCTTGTGATGAACTGTTTCTTCTTATGCTTTTGAACAGGTCATAATAGGTATTTTCTAAAGGTTGTTAAATTTGTACATTTCGAGAAAAATAGGCTAAAAATGCCATTTAAAAAAAATCTGTAGCTTTAGGAGCAAAACTAATTTTTGATTCGAAATGCCCATACTCGAATTATTCAAGATCAAGTATTTATGTAAATGCAATAAAAAAATTGTTCCCTGATGCAATCGGTTCCATGTTGCTGATATTTCAAGTTTAAATCGAAAGAAAAAAAAAACTTTCGATTCAAATTTTCTTCACAGAAAAGTTTTTTAATGAAAACATTGTTATAATTACGTTTTGTCTCCTTTTTTCCAAACCAAAAAAGTGCCAAACGGCACAAAATTTGCGCAAATTGGAAATGAAATCATCATTATTTCCTTTTTGTCTGGAAATTATATCTGTATTTTTTATTTATTTGTAACATTTTCTACCACAAATAAAGACTTGGTAAGATGACTATCGTTTAATCAATTACTAACTTTAATTATCTCTTTAATTGGTATAAAATTAGCACTTTAATTAGCATAAAATAACAGGGATTACTTAATAAGTGTGCCTAATACCCACTTTGGTATGATTTGAGTCATTATCTTTCGGCATGAAAATGATTAAAAGATAAGCTTATTTTAATCTTTGACCTTTTTTTCTGAGTAATAATTTTCTATTACGCTTATAATTATAATTTTAGGTTTATAACCTTTAATTCAAATTTTTTTCTAAAAGGTAAACGTTAGCTTCAAATACGGGAACTATTCAGAGTACTATCTTTAATAAATAGTTTCCTTTTTTCATTTTTTTTATCATACATAGCAAATACTTTTTTTGCGAATTGAAGTAAAAATATAAATAAAACGGAAAACTAAAAGAGAAAGATGAGGGGAAAAAAAGAGGGAAGAATAGATCTCAGAAGGGAAGAATTCCCTTAATAGAATGAATGAATGCATAAAAAATGTATATATTGGCCTCAGCTGCAATTTTGAAACCACCAGCCCGGAAGTATGGGGAAAAGTTTCCAAAATCAAATTCTTGGAACTGGGGTAAAGCGATTTCTAAAATATAAGTTTACCCCATCCTCCGTACCAATTGCCTTTCTGCAGTTTCAGAGGGGAAGAAAGATTGCTATCGGTTATTAATATTTTTCAATTTTGGAAGTTTCATTAAAATAAAGTATTATGCTACTTAAAGCTGCGATTTTTTTTATATTTTAAATCTATTTATCAGTAAAAAAAAATCGATGGCAAATAAGATGAATTGATATGGAATATATTTAATCAAATATCTTCATTGCCATATGCTTGTTTGCTTCTTTATATTTTTTTTGGTCACAACAGTCAAATTTTTGATAAAAAAAATAATGAAATGCCGGTCAAGATATTTTGGAGATTAGAGGTCCCTCTTCAAACAGAAAAAGGATTTTAGTTAATCTAACTGAAAACCTATAGGTTAACCTACTTCATGTTAACCTACTATATGTTTGTCAAATGTTTATTTGTTTCTTTATATTTTTTTTGTCACAGCAGCCAAATTTCTGATAAAAGAAATAATGAAATGTCGTTCAAGATATTTTGGGGATTAGAGGTCCTCCTCAAACAGAAAAAAGATTTTATTCAGCCTAACTAAAAACCTATAGGTTAACCTACTTTGTGTTAACCTACTAAAAATTAAATTATTAGAATTTCCTTATTGATTCAGGAAATTATTGATATTTTTTAATAATTTTTGTTTTATTTTATTCATTGAAATCTATTCTTATTAAAATTCATTGCTGTCCCGCAGTAGACTGATCGTTAAGACACGGTTCCCAGCAGAACACCGAAGTCAGGCATCACTGGCTGTGGTCAGTGTGAGGGTGGATGACGACTTGGATCAGTCTGCGTAGTGACCGAGGGTGTGCGCTATTGGTCCTCGTTAAACTGCTCTACCGTAAAGTGCTCGACTTCGCGCACAGATAGTCGGGCTGCCGAAGCGGGGATGCCATCCCCATTACAGAGGATCAAAATTGTGATGGCATGTCTTCGGATCATCCTCAGTGATGTTTCCCAGACCGTCGCCTATAGCCCATTGTGCAACTCTAGTGCGACGTAAATGAGCTACAACAACAACAACAAACTTCATTTACTAAATTTCAGAATTTATTGTTGTAACTACTTTTAAAACTTGAACATTTAAAGTGTTCTAAAAACATTTACAAACTAAAACTAAATTAAATATTCAGTAACTGTTAACACTAAACCATAATTTAATAAAAAATAGTGACACAAAATCTCTCAAAAATAGTAATTAGTATGTAATCATAGTAATTGAAAGGACAATAATTCATTTTATTTATTGAAATCCGCTCGATTGAACATTTATACTAAATTTTAAATTTGTAACTTTTTTTAATACTTAAACACTGACAACCTTAATAGTTTGAATTTATTAATTAAATTTAATAGAAAACATTTCAATGGATAAAATATAAAAAAATGAGGCAAAAATTATTCAAGAATATTCATTAGTAATTGAATAAATAAGGAATAAATATGATAATGTTTAAAAAATGATAATGACGATACCGATTAAAGTATCTAAAATTGAAGTTAATTTTAAATTCATTGTGCGCACTGATTGATTTAAAAGTAAAAAGAAGTGTTTTAGTGCAGTAGTTACATAATGAGGGAAGCTTATACTGAATTATTTATATTTTATTTTTTTTTTTAAATTTTGAGTGTTTGAAAATAAAGATTTTGCTTTTAAAGAGGTTATTTTTCTTTTTTTTCCAACTGATCCAGGCAATATGAATAATAATGACATTGTCGATGAAAATATCGAAAACTGACGTTAATTTTTATTGCATAAAGTGTAGAGGTTGATCGAAAATTAACAAGATGTGTTAACAAGAAAAAATGAAAGCGAAATTCCATACAAATTGATCATGTGTATTCCATATAAATGTCAGTACAAATGTATTCCACACAAATTGATCCATTTGATTATGTGCACATATTGATTTAAGAATAATAAGTGCTTAGTACGGTAGTGATTTATTGGTGCGGTAGTGATTTATAATTTATTTTAAAACTCCTTGATTGTTCCGTTAAGAATATTTAATATTATTTATCGTAAGTATTTTTTTTAAACACCCTGATCCATTTAATAGTAATGTAAAAAAATGAGAGCGAAATTCCATACAAATTGATTTCGGTTTTAACACTTGAAGAGCTCAAAATTATGGAAACATGGAGACTTCAAAGCAAAAATTTAAAAAATTGTTTTTTTTATCTAAACTCGCATGAAATTTCTTAGTAATTTGTAAAAATTTTTATTACTTCTGAAAAAATTCGATTGATTTTGTAAAATTCGATCGATGAATTCAATAAAATCGTGTTAAAATAAATAACAATGAAAAAAATATTAAAATTATCCCTTTCGATTGCAATTTAAAAAGAAAAACTTCAACTGGTGCATAATTAGTATATAAATCTCTACACGGATCGTTTATTCTTAAACTCTAGCAGCGTTTAAAAGGCAACAGTGTTTAACGGAAGCAGCGTTAAGGAAACAGGGAAGAGTTTAAAAAGCTATAGAATGCAATAATTAAGTTAAGAAAAATGCATTTTTTATATTATTTATTATTTTAAATGCATTTTTTATATTATTTTACATCAGTGAAATGCAATTTAAACAGTATTGAATTTAGAGTATTTAATGGCGAAAACTGATTACAAACCAAAATTTTACAGCCAAAATAAATCATTAAAAGAAACTTCAAAAAAACGAATCTATTTTACTTTTTTTTTCAGCTTTCAACTCGAAACTCCCAATAAATCCCTCCGAAACCCGAACTCGAATCCAGCTGTAAGGAAAAAGCAAAATAAATCCCTCCCAAAGAAGCGAGAAAAGAACGTCAACCGCATAATTCATTTGAAGTCAAAATGCCGTGATAGAGTGTTAGGATGCAGGGGAAAAAATTCCCTCCCGCTTTCCACCCTATCTTCCGTCGAGAAAAGATAAGACTTGGGAAAAGCAAGAGAAAATAGTCCTCCTCAACTATTCTTCCACTGTTGACTTAGTGCATGAGGACAAAGATTTTAGTCCCACGAGGTAAAGGACGCCAAGCCCTTTCATAAACACACGCCAATGCCTGCCTGGCGAAGAAATATTGATAATCGCTTCATGCCTCGTGGTAAAGGTTTGAAGTTGATGTGGGAAACTTTGCAGGACTTGGCTATCACACCACCATGACAAAGACTTTGGGTGGGCGACTGTATAATCTGCTGCGTACAGAAAGGGTACACAGCTTTCACTTTTCATGTGACAAGAGGTGTGCGTTGGGAATTGGAGTGTTTAATGGCGAAAAGCGATTATAAGTGTTTGCAGAGTGCTTTTGGTGGAAAAGCGTGGAGCTCTAAAGGAGAGGCTTGGAACAATCAGAGAGACACTCAACTTTTTGACTGTTGAGAGGGTGGCTTTGTTTTTTTCTGGCCTGGAGCTGTTTTTTCATGCATTTGTTCGTTCCTGTATTGTTTTTTTTTTTACCCTTCCCTACCGGGTACCTGGTTAAAAAAATAAAGGCTTGAAAGTGCATTAAAGCCATGCTTTAATTCCGTGTGGATTAAAACAACAATACCACCTGCCTTAGCGTGTATAATCACGAGGAAATGTTCAAAGTTTTTTAGTTGATCAGTTCGATCATTTTTTTTTCCTTGAGGCTATCTCACTTTATTTTACAAATCTTTAGTAAGCATCTTGCATTAAATTTTTATATTTCTGTAGGCTTGAAAATTGCAGAAAAAGGACCTTGACATTTTTAACGTTATTTATTAAAAATGTTGTCTTTTCATTAAAAAAAATATAAAACTATAACCCTAATTTGTCAAACCTTAAATTATGTAAATTATATTTTCTGTTGCTTTGAAGGAAAAAATATTTCTGAAAAATAAATTTTTTTTTAAATGGTAATAAAATTTCCAAAAAAAAATTTTTTTTTAATTCATTTTTTAATTAACAGAGAAGTGATTTTTAGTTTCTTAGTTAATGCTTTGCTTAGAAAATAAATATTGAAAAGTTAGTAATTTTTTAACCATAAAGTTTATTTTATTTACTTTTTACTAATTACTTTCCTTTAATCTTCCTTTTTACAATAATTTCTTTAAACATGAAATTATTATAAGAGTCTATAGCAAGAAAATAATAAAATAAATACTAAATTGAAAGAAATATTATTAAAAGAACAGATAAAATACTAAAAATAACAAAATACTACAATTAAAAACAATAACTAAAATACTAAAATTTTGGTTTTCTTTATAAATAAAAAATATAAGTTTACAAATGATACAGTTTTAGGTTTTGAAAATAAAACTTTTCATTTAGAGTAACAATCTTTTTTTTTCAACTGAAAGTATTTTTTTTCGCATAAATAACGTATTTACATAAGCAACAATTATCTTTAAAAAAAGGCATCACACCCTTTGTTTCCTTCAGCTATCAAACATGTTTTGATGTTTGCAGCTCCACTTTCATTAGATTTTAATAATATTTTGTATTTTTTATTGCTTTAATATTAATATACGGCCCTGAAAATGCATAGTTTTTTTGAAAATATACAGAGTATTACACAAACGCTGCTCATAATATGTATTTTTTGGAATCCCTATTAAAAGTGAAAACAAAAACCCTACGCATTGAGAGTCAAAAATAAATATTTAACAGAGGAAAAAACGAAAACGTTATTGATATCTCATAAATCAAGGTGCATCTAATAAACAAAACAACAGGTTAAATTTAATGAAGAGTTGAAAGACAATTTCTTAAAATGCCTTCAGGTATCAACTTCTAATTAAACCTGTTTTGATGTTTATTACATTCGCTTTCCTCTACTGTTGTTAATCAGAATTCGATACCGTCTTTGTCCCTTGCCCCTAAATATTAATTTGCGACTCCCAATGTGCATGCTTCGTTTATTTTTAATTAGGATTCTTAAAATAAATATTCAGGATAGTCTTTACGGAACACACAGAATATTATAGACACTGATTTCTGAACACCCTGTATTTGTCATTTCCTTACGTGAAAAAATAAATAGGGCTGTATGATGATGTTCTAAAGCACAACAGTACCTTTTGAGCTTCAATGTGACAAAACTATTTAAAAACGCTTCGGTTTGCTTTCTTAATACATTTATTATTTATTTACAACCCTCAACCGGAGAACAGCTGTTTGCCTTTTAAAATAAGTAAAATTTCAAATATTTCGAGATTTAAAATCATCCAGTCAAAAATCATGACAATTATAAGGATGATTCTCACGAAATATGACAATTTACAGCCTCTTGCTCCGAGATCGAATACTATACAACTAAAATAACTTTATTTTAAAAATTTTAATAAATAGCATTGCTGTTAGCATTTTAAAATGACCTTGTACTAGCATTGACTGTTTTATATATTTAGGAAATTTCATTGAATTTCAAAATGTCATTTTCCTGGTATGTCACAAACAATATTTTCAATAATAACTAGCATCAAAACTTCCCATAAGTTTCTCAATATCTAATTTTTTTTTATCTCAACCATTGCAAGCCTTTCTAGAATCTATGCAGAAGGTATTATTTAAAAAAACTTTGTTGAAAATAATTTTTTCTGTCAAAAATTTGTTTGTCACATGAAAATCAGTCATTTTCCTGGCTATTTTTATTTCGTGATTTATAACCAAAATAGATAGCGCCAGCAATCAATATTTTATGTTAATAGATTGATTAGAATACCATCTTATTTGAATATGTCTAATTGCATGAATAAAGAACCAACTTTCTGGTTCAAAATCTATTTCAAAAAAATTTCAAAGCGAGTAGGTTTTTATGTTGTCATTTTCCCGTTTTCTTGAAATCATTAATAACATAAACTACATAGATTTAACTGAGTTATTTCAAGAAATCCTGTTGTTTTCTGCGGAATCTAAACATCTTGGGTGGAAATGTTAAATTAAAGTAAAGTTAAATGATATAAAATGGCAAATTGTCATTATCCTGGCTGTCATTGTCCTGACTTATGAAAGCCAGGACATTGAAACAGTTACCAGATAATTTTTTAAACAGTATAATGTACAGAGGGAAAGCAAATATTAACCAAATACCAAGTTTATGTAAGATTGTAATATGCCTGAATGTAATCAAATTTATTTATTTATTTAATGATTGATTAATATACACAATTTTATTCTCTACATATCAGCAACAAAAACATTTCTGATTCTTTCTACAGTGGATAAAAGAATTAATTTAAGCAATTCATGGTCCATCTAACATTAAGGCTTAAGTTGAGTTACTTACTATTAGCTTAAAATGACTGTTTTTTTAACTTCTAAGCTAATATGTCATTCTCCTGGCATTCAAAATTTGGTGAATTTCTATTTCATTTTTTTTGTTAGCAAATGTCAATAAACTACACTGCTGTCTGATAGATATTAATAAATGTAACTAAATAAATATGCAAAAGAAATTAAGATTATTTTGAAGACTTTAAATTTGAAGAAATTTTTGTTCCGAATTGTCAGGTTTCCAAAGAATCACCCAAAATTCTTCAAGTGAGAGTGGATTGAATATTTGTCTCTTACATATTTGTTATGATCATGATGAATAAAATGTTCAGTACAAAATACGCTAACAGTAAAAAAATATGCTAATTATCCTAATAGTGCTTTTTGATGGATAATAAAACAAATTAGCAAATTTGATAAAATCAAATTGTGCACTTATTGCTTTACTATTAATTATGCGTAAGGATTTTTTCGCTGAAATGAAAAGAACTATTAAAAATGTCGTCAAGTTAAAAGAAAACACAGATCTAAAACAGCTTTCAATAAATTTCAAAGCAGAAAATTTTTTTAGAAAAAATATCTAATTTTTTTATTTATTTGGGTAGCAAAAACATTGTTCAATTTTAAAAAAAAATTACTCAAATTAGCTATTTTGCGATTTATCGTGAAATATCAATATTTTCTGACGATGCATCGCGATATTAATAGTTACGATAATTTATTTACAATACGATAATTTATTTTCAATACGATAATTTATTTATAATACGATAATTTGTCTAATTTAAAAAATAATACGCAAATGAGCTATTTTGTGATTTATCGCAAAATATCTATATTTTCTGAAGATACATCGCGACATTAATAATTACGATAATTTATTTTTAATAGGACAATTTATTTATAATACGATAATTTACTTATAATACGATAATTTATTTATAATACGATAATTTATTTATAATACGATAATCTATTTATAATACGATAATGTGTTTAATTTAAAAAAGAATACGCAAATTAGCTATTTTGCGATTTATCGTAAAATATCTATATTTTCTGACGATACATCGCTATATTAATAATTACGATCTCATCCTTCTTTGATCCTATGCACATGCGTGGGTTGTTCGTGAGATGAAATTATCTCTCTTCAACAGTTGAAATGGTTGCTGAGGGAATAAGAATTTTTTAAATTTTCTCTACGTTTAAAATTGAATTAAAAATTGTCTAATTATTTGATTTATTTCTTTTGGATCTTAAATGAAAGTAGTAAAATTCCCATGCATCTATATCTAATTTCGAAGTTAATATCTGCTGTAGATTCACAGACGTTACAATTTAATATTTTTAGGGGAAAAAGATAAATCAAAAATTAATTTATATATTTTTTTTTAATCGAAAAAAAATTCTTGGAAAAAATGATATGGTTCAATGTGAAGAAAAAAGTTTGTATTTCATAAAAATAATTAAAAAAATGAAATTCTAGACTGTTTCGTTTGAACACAACGGAAACAAAAAAGGAACCTGAAATACACATGTAAAAATAATAATTAAAAATCTTATTAAAAAATCAAATATCGGTCCTCGTAATTTGGTTACATTTGTACTCATTTATCTTCATATAATCGTATGTTCAGCACCTATTGTATGCCCGTAATCTGATTTACCTACACAATTTCATTTTTTGCTTATTATATGTATAAATTCATGAATTTTTTATGATTAATGTAGCTTCCTTTGCTTGTAAATTATATTTATTACAAATTTTAAACGGTTTGAATGTAGAGCAAATTTTGTACAAGCAAATTTATCAAATGTATGCAATAGTCACTGCAATCCTGTTATTGAACATTTCATAAATACATAATATTTGTTTTTATGCTTTTTGATTTGTAAGCATTGGAGCAAACTTTTTAGTATTCATTCTAAGTTTATTTATAAAATTAAAAACACTATTATTGATGTTCTGTAGTAGAATTTTAAGAGAAGTTACACCTACGATAATCTTCATTAGATGAAACAATCTTATTCTTTATTTTCCAACATTTAATGATAATGAAATACATTAAGCGAAATAAACCATTGTCACGTAATCAATTTCAACAAATGACGCCACCTACTAAACGAATGCTAGAACAATTTCAATTTATCCGGAAAAGACGCCAAGAAAAGTCACCAATTGAATAACATTCCATTTCAACTTCGAACTTCAGCCTTCAACTACTCGCTTAATAAGATCATCGCTTCTCTGGATCTATTTCTCTGTGAAAAGAAATAAGAGCATTTCACGTAACACAAGTAAGGAAAAAGGAGAATAAAAAAAAGGGAAAAGAAAGAATTTTTCGCCAAAGGAGAAGAAAATCCTCCTTTGTCATCAAGAGAAGATGAAGTCCACTTCAAGAATGTCTTCCCGTCCTGAAGATGGTAAAACAAGTGGTGCTCCAATTTTCTCTTCCCGTCTTCTCGGATGGAGCCTACCTCCCTTAGGTCATGGACTCCTCGAGAATAACTTATTGTCTTTATTGAGCTAGAAAACAATAGTTTTGTGAAACTAACACTTGAAGTGGAATAAAATTCTTGCCTTTTGGCGACAACAGTAGTTCCGGATTCGCCAATGTCTTGATGAGGTGATTCTGGAATTGTGTACCTGTTAATGTGTGCATTTGGGCTTTGTTATTAGAATTTGAATATTTTGTTGTTTTTGGCGAAAACCAGCATTACAGGATGCTGAAAAGATAGGAGGAGGGCTTGAAATCTTGACTTCTTAAATGTTTTCTTTCAGGCACTCCTGCAATATTTTGAAGTTCATTGTGCTTGTCAGAACATGTAAATTTGCATTTAGAGCATGGGAGAAATGTTTTCATTTCTTATTCTTGTTAAAAAATTTTATATATTTCTTTAATGGGTTGAGGAATTATTGCTTTTTGAATAAATTGTTATGTGTAAAAGTTGTGCTTGAATTTAAATGCAGGGTAATCTAAATTTATTGCAACATGTAGTTACTAGAAAGCTTTGTTTTTAAAAAATAATTGGATTACATAAAAGGAAATAAATTTGGCTGCCGAACAAGCGAAATAAAAAAAATGTACAGTAGACTTTATAATCTTCAAAAACTTTTTCTATGTGTATGCAAATACAAAATAGTAGAAAACAGTAAAATTTAAAAAAAAAATTGTTTTTAAAACAAGAAATATTTTTATAATTTTTATAATTCCATTCCATTTTTTTGTATTAAATTAATTCAATTTTAGAACGTTTTTTCAAAAGGAAAAAAAATGATCCTTTTTTAAAAAAAAATTTTTAAACATTTCTTCCAAATAATTTTGATAAAATTTTTTATTTCAGAAAACTTTTTTGCCAGTGATTAAAATAGATTACTTTAATATTTTGTGCAATTTCATCCGTTGTTTTTTTTTAATAACGAGGCTCTTAATATATGAAGTTATTTTTAGCAACACTTTGTTCGTATAAACGCGTTTATATACAAGTTTACATACGGGAATAAACCGGGATAATAATCTAGCTAAATGTGTACGCCTTATCGCAATTTATACTTGTCAGATATTCCCTGGACCAGTTTTTCCCAAACTTATGACTTTTGTGTACCCTTTCTAAATTTTTCGTAATGTTGTGTACCACTTGTAAAAAATTTAATGTATTTTTTTTTAAATATGTTTATTTTTATTTTTTGGTATAAAGTCATGTTAATAAGTTTATTTGCATCAGTGAGAAGGATGATATTGTTTTTGCTGTGATAACAGTTCATCATATTTCGGTTCTTTTGTGGTCAATTTTAGCCTAAGATGCAATTCCACGTCCAATAATCTATTTCATTTTTTCGACTAAATGTCCACGAATGCTGAAAAAGTGACTTCACATAAATAAGAAGTTGGAAAAGGCAAAATATATTTCAAGCATTTTTCTGTTAAGACTGGATACATATTTTGCATTTGCATCCAGAATGATGTTAAAGTGCACTCCTCATGCTTATTTTTCAAGAATCCGTCTGAAGCCATTTCCAATAATTACTCTTCTTCCGCATGCGACAATCCTTCTGGCATGGAGGTTGCATTAATATTAAACGGATATCTCATCCACTCAATATTTTTTTTTAATTGCACAAATATTAAAAATCCCAGCTAGATGTTGACACCACAAATTATTAACTGCTAACCCTGCAAAAAATAGCCAATGGAAAAATACACAATCGTATATTTTCATGACTAGCTTTGTTTTTAAATAAAATGTTTTGAAATTTTCATTTGCTGCAAGATATTTTGCGTCAGAACTCGTACTCCCGCTAAACTGTTCCCGTATCCCTTGGGGGTACGCGTACCACACTTTGGGAAATACTGCTCAAGACTATTGTTTGCTAAGATAAAAGAATAAAAAGACCATTGTTCGGAATTATGTTCACTTTTGTTTTTTAAGGATAAAGGGTCATAGCCTGTTAACTCGAGTACTCGGTATTCTATATAGTGATGTTTTTTAAAATTCAGGACACATGCCTGGTACACTGATGTTTTTTTTTCCCAGGTACACGCTTTCTCTTGCTCAGTATTCTCTTCATTGACGTTTCTTATAAGTTAGAGCCATGACACAATATACTTTGCGTAGTATACCATACACTTGCCGAGTATACCATACACAGGCATTTTTTCTGATCAACTCTAAGTGTGCGATTCGTAACTACTTCTGGACTAGAAAAAAATATCTCCGATAAGGGCCAAGCATTTGAAGAGTTTTTCTGAAAACATTGCTGGTTTCTAAATCATGCTCTCTGCTTGAGCTCATGTCTTGGTATGAAACTAAAGGTTAGCAACGACAAAGGGCATATCTCCAGTAAGAGCGAATAACTTCCCATTGAGTAAAATTAAATATTATTTCCATAAAAATTTTAAGAAATATTAAAGCAATAAAGTTAATTATTTTTAAAATTTTTCTTTAATGTTTTTGAGCCTGCAAATCTAGATACACTTTCATTACTGATTTTATTGTTAATACTGATTATTAATGATGTAAGTCTGCATAACCCAATAAGTATGAACAGTGATTTTTTTCATCAAGATTTGAACATTTTGAAAAGTAGAGAACCTTGAAAAGGGAATATGTTTCTCACTCCGTTTTTCCAGTTAAAGCTAAATAAATAAATTTTAAAAGGTTTGCCCCTCTGTCAGATAATTTGATCTGGTGAATTTCGAATTAACTGGTAGAACTCCTAACTTTTTCTTTTTTGGTATCCTCTGTTTACAATTTCTGTTTACAATCTGATTACAAGAATATATTGTGCAGAAATGCGCAATGTATTCTTGAGTTGTAAGTCTTGTCGTAAAGTTTGACGATTAGAGCTTAAGAGGCCCCTACCTTTGCCATTTAGGATTCTATGTTGAATTTTTAATTTGTGTTTTCTCGCCATTTTTTTGTATTTTGGAAACTTTTGATGTTATAGTATTATTAGGTAGCACAATACCTTTCAAAAAATGTAGAAAATAAAGGGGTCGTTTTTTCAGATTAAGAGAAATAGCACTTGATAATTTTTTGAGCTTCTATGAATTTTTTTAAAAATTTTACAGCAATAAAATAATGTGATTTTTGATTAAAATTAAATCTACACAGCTCAGCTTTTAGATTTTTTAAAATCTAATTTTATTGCAATTTAAATTGATAAAAGCAATTTGGATGACGCTGAAAACTTCCTTTAGCGTTAATTGCATACAATTAGAGATACTTATCAAAATTTTAAAATCTAATAACTGTTTACTACTTAAATATCTTTACAAAACTGTAGATTTCAGAATTAAATTTTCATAATTTTGTGAGAAAAAATTTATAAAAAATCTACAATACTGCATGCTTTATATCTAATATTCTAATGGGGTGACGGCCTTATGTTCACATACATCGAAAATTTAGTAAAATATAGATAATGGGGTAAATAAAGTAAATATCCATTATCCGTTTATTTGGGAAAATTAAATTAAAAGGATTATAAATATATTTTGAATTTTCTCTCCTTCAACAGTTGAGTTCAGTCGGTTTTGGAAATTCCGCTTCAAAGTGACCCACCCCAGTTTCAGATCGACCAATATCAACTTGTCTGAAATGTAAAGGCGATTGGTGCGCAATGCTTCCCATATTGTGGTCACAAAATTATGGAACTGAAACCACTATGCATCCCCTGCCTCACAGCTGGAATCATGGTTAATATTTTTTAAACCATACATAGCCGTAATGGTTCAAGGGACAGAGCTTTCGCATTCCAATGAGGCGAACCGGGTTCGAATCCAAGTCGATACGAATTCCGAATCCGGCTTGCACCGACCACAGTGCTGACGTGAATTATCCTCAGTGGTAGACGGATCGTGGGTTAGAGACCTCTTGCCATCAGGCTATTCGTGGGAGGTTCTAGTGGTCTTCCGCTCCAAGTAACGCAAATGCGAGTTAGCTCCATCAAAAAGTCCTCCACGTTGGCAAATTTCTCCCAATAATCGATCCAGGAGTTCCCTTGTCTTCTGGATTGGATTCAAAATTACAAGGCTACGGAGTGGAACATTAGTAGTCGTAAACCCATAAAATTGAATCGGCTGTTCAATGACGATTATTAAAAAAATTTAAAAAAAAATAAAAACAAAAAAATTAAAAAAAAACGTAATTCAGTTTTATTTGTTATTGGTTTTAACATTATAGCATTATTTTCAGTAAAAATGTGAAGAATTTGTGTGAAACAATAAAAAGCCAAGAATAGAATATTTCGCCCGTGTCAGGGTAGTAATGCATTGGAATTTTACTGAATTGCTTATCCAGTTTCTAGATGACGCATCTATTCTATTCCACTTAACTACTTAAATATTTTAATACAAATTATTATTATAAATATATTTAAATAATTTAAATATATGTAATGAAATTAATTGCCATAACTATAATGGACTAGGAAAAAAAAGAAATGAAATTGAAGAATACAATAACATTAAAGATAGAATGGTATTGCTTTTGTTACTAATCGACAAAATTCTTAATAAAAATTGCATCGAGCTCGTTAATCTAAGTACACAAAAAGGAAAGATGTTCTGGAAAACTTCGCCTGAGGTAAAATTTGCATAATTTAAAATCCGTACTGGTGATGTCTTCGCATTAAGTCTTTATTATTTTTTTTTTAATTTATACATTCAAAACAAAAAGAAAACGAAAGCAGTTGGGGAGATACTCACGAAGTTGATATTTTAATAAATTTTGTAAACGTTTTCTATTTTACTATAGGATAATTTTTCTGCGCACTACTTTATTTTCTTCAACGTTTTTACCAATTTATCTCTGTTTTTTCTTCTTCTAAAGTCTGTTAGAATTGAGTCTTCCAAATTTCATCACCATAAAAATAAAAACCTAATCAGAAAGTTATTATCAGTAAATTATCATGAGTAAGCTAAATATTTCCAATTAAAAGTATTAATAGGGAAATTTTATCCCTTAAATTAAAATCTGGTCAAGCAAGTACAGTAAAAGCACTAAATTCGGATATCCTCAAAATTCGAAAAAAAGTAGGAAATATAAAAGCTTAGTAAAATTCATCCTCCTTACATTTGTTGACTGAGAACAGGGTGACACTGGAAATAATTCAAATCCTAAGAACATAATTCAAATTTTAATTAAATCACTTTTGTAGAATTAATATAATTTATTAAGTTACGATTTAAGAAATATAATTAATTAGATTAAAATACTAGGGGAATGAAGTTTGATTTGGCGATAAAATAACAGTATTCTGCTTGTGGAAGTCTGTAAATTATTGAAACTTGTATTGTCACAATATGGAGAATGTCTTTTAGATGAAAATTTGTGTTTTTCGTATTTTTGTTCGAAAATAACGAATCTGTACTTATTTTTCGTTCACCACGCTCCATTTTCCTGAAAATGCTCATTATATTTTGGTAACTTAACGCATTTTTACAGCTCTTAATAACAATTTTCCGGCAAAGGAACAGCTCTCGAGATGGCAAGAACTATGCTTGCTTTCAATGTATGAATCAAGCACACAAAATTACGGAGTTTTCTAGAAAACAGTTAAAATGTTCGAATTTGTTAAATGAATTTGTGAAGTAAATTTCAATCACAGATATTTGATTGATATTTGAGAGCTCTAGTTAGTCGAAAAGTGGTTAAATTTTGATATTCCTCTTTCTCACATATGCGAAGCGAATTAAGAAAACTGATTTAAAAATTTGCGTTACTAATTTACTTCCACGAACTCTTCAACCATACAGAATTACTTTCTATTTATTATTAAATAATGATTAAAATATTGCATTGATTACTTTATTCACTATAAATATCTATGTTACTAAGAGAAACCAGCAAGAGAAACATTATCAATAGAGAAATAGCTATTTCAGATCATGAAATGGCAACAATACGTAAGATATAAAGCACGAGATCCAATAATGCTGTCAAGAAATTCCTTTCCCGTCATTGGCGTAAACTGATGTTTATGGCCTGGTGTCTAACACCGATTGAAATAACTCAGCCATGAGAGAAATTATTTATGGTATCGATTCGGGAACATAAACCAATCATCACAGAGCCATTTTGGTGAAAAGAAATAAAGTTTTTTTTTCCTTTAACACGTTCTATATTTTTAATAATTATTTTATGAATTTTTTCAATTTTGCAGAAGTTTGGGAAGATTTACTTATAGAATAAACAATTAACAAAGTTTTTTAAAACTTTTTCGTCGAGAAATATAAATAAGCCACAATTAAAGAATTAACTGGACTTTACAACGGACAAATAACTGTATATTTCAAAAGTTAATTAATTTTTTTTAAAAAATCGCCAATTTGGCGATATTTTTTCTCTAAGATTAAAATCATCAAAATAATTGAAAAATTCTAAATTTCTAAAAATTTTTACGATTCCAGATAATATAACCTTAAAATAACTTTTAAATTACTAAAATGTTAGACCACAAACGCTTTTCGTTTTCTCAAAACTATGCCCTTTTATCTTTTTGACGTTTTGCGCCATTTTTACAATTATCGTGGAAGGCATCGGCTTAAGATAGCAAAAATTGGCTAAAGCGCAATAAATAACTGTTTCTAATTCTCAGTAGTTATGAAAATAGCCTTCTATTCGCAAAAAAGCTTTATTTCGAATGAAGGAAGAGACTTCAGAAAACTCCTTTAATAAAATATTTTAATTTTGGGGAACTAAAATTTTATCTAAAAAGTGAAAATTGTTTGACAGCTTTAGTTCTTATTTTTTCTTGATAATAATTAAAATTTTAAGAAAGTGCTAAACTCGACGTGTTTGGTATCAAATATAATATATTTTGAAGAATCTTGAGTACATAAGTTTTATTAAAAAAATATTTTAGTAGCATAGAGACCAGGAGCTGAGAGATCTAATTTTCATCTTTTACTTCTATGGATAAGAAAATGTTTTTTTCCCTAAATCCCGTATTACTCGTTTGTAGTTCGTTAAGTCATAATTTTTTTTAATTATCTATCTTCAATTCTGTTCCGACCACTATTACATTAAGGGTGGTTATTTAGGGACACCTGTGCATATTCCACGTACAACTATGATTTTTTTAGTTATTTTTTATTTACTCGTCTGTTATAAAGTTTAAAAAGTTATTCCTTTCCTTCTTAAATCGAAACATTAAAATTTTAAGATGTTGAACACTGTGTAGGGTAACTTTTTCACATTTTTGCAATTTGAAGATTTGTATTTTGAAAACTTAGATTCTTAAAAAGTTCATTCACAAAAAATATTGCGGAACATTTTGTGCTTTGCAAAAAATGGAATGAATATTTTTGTAATAAAGAAGTTTTGCATAAAGAGCTGTTGAATTAAAAAAAAATTTTAAAATGTAGTCATGCTTTGTAATTTTCCTTTCTAAGAAAACTGTGATTTTAATTACTGTCAAGGAACAAAACAACATAACAAAGTCAGGTAAACTGTGGAGCAAACTGTAATTGGCGACGTTACTGAAAAAATTGCTTGAGTATGTGATTTTTATTTAAGTGGTCAAATTAAAGTTTTACTATTTCATATAATATAATAATTTTAATTAATATTTATTAAGTAAAAGTTCAGGAAATCTTTCTCAAAAAATATCAAAAACAATTAAAGATATTTATTAGTTTTTAAAAATGAAATTCCTGATTTTTCCATCTTTTTACAAATATTCATTAACTTTTATCTTACCTGACTACTTGCTTAGACTGAAATTAAAACATTTCCTAACTTTTCTATTTTGTTCCTGATTAATGAATTTTAAGAACGAAATTCATGATTTTTAATCTCCCTATATCTGAAACATGAAGTAACTTTCCTGTTTTGTTTAAATTTTAAAACAAGAACCAAGATTTTGAATCTTTCTGTGTCAGAAGCATTTGCTATCTTTTCTGTTAACTAAATACTCATCATTACCGAATCCGAAACATTCACTTTTAGCGTGAATTTTAGAAACGAAATACTAAATTTAAATTATTCCTAAATCTGAAACATTCACTCCTTTTTAATTGACTAATCCCATTAAATAACCGCATCAAAATTATTTTTGCTACAAAATTCCTTCATAGCAACAGAGTTAAAAACGTGAATTTTAGAAACGTGAATTTACGTGAATTTTAGAAACGAAATACTAAATTTAAATTATTCCTAAATCTGAAACATTCACTCCTTTTCAATTGACTAATTCGATTAAATAACCTCATCAAAATTATTTTTACTACAAAATTCCTTCAGAGCAACAAAGTTAAAAAACCAAAACTGAAAAGTCTTTTTCAGTTCGCTCCACCGATTTCATTTTTCAGGTGATGCTTAAAGAGTAAACAAGGGGAAAAAAATCTATTACTATAACAAACAAAACTTTCTAACTAAGCGTCAAAAATTAATAAAGAGGAAAAGAAAATATTAAAAAAAAAATTAAAATACTCAGTTCTTGAGGAAAAGAAAAAAAAGAAATTATAACTTTCTAAGACTGGGTAACTTAAGAAACCCAGGATCCGGGCTTTCGGTAAAGAGAGTGGATGAAGAAAAAAAAAATCAATGTTGTTCTGAAATAAGGCAAACAGAGTTAAGGGTTTTAACAAAGTTATAGTAGGATATTCGCTGAAGTCTGAAGATAGTTCAAGTCAAACGGAGAACTCCACTTAAGAAAAACAAATAAAGTAGATTGGAAGTAAGAATAAAAGAAGAGTTTTGGAAAAACACTGACGTAGCAAAAGCTGGAGGTATTAGCAGTTGGTGTTGCTGCTGGACCGACTTTGAGTCATTGGTGTTCTTTGGTTTTAAGAACTAAGTTTGATACTTTTAATTGCTTGGACAAAAGTTCTTTTTAATTTTTTTTCTTTCATTTTAATTGAATTGAAAAGAAACCATCAAGAATCTAAGAAGTTCCACCGGGAAATATCGTAAAATCAATTTAAGGTGGACGCATGCTTTCAATTTCGTTTGTGCAGAAATTTTATCTGTATTATTTTTTACATGGATATTATTGTTCATTTTTCAAGTAATGAGAATTTTTTTAATTTTTTTTCAACCTTATGCATTGTTAGAAATTTTTCTGAAAAAAGGGTTAAATAACAATTTTGTTAATTTTCATTTTACGATATTCATACAAAACAGTCAAATAACAATAAATAAGATAGTATTCGAACTATTAATTGCGAGAAAAACCATTTACTAACGACTTTCACCTGTTGTTGTTGTAGGACATTAAGGCAAATAGTGTGATGTTCATCTACTGATCGTAATTTTGACCATAACCAGAGAACTATCAATCTCTAATTCTGTATCCCAGAGGTAAAATTTGCTATGGTAACATGGAGGATTTTGTGATCCCGACAGATTTAAAGTGCACCAATCACCACTTCGGCTGGCTGGATCTGAACTCCCGTTCTCACGAACTTGAGTCCAAACTGCTTTCACCTAATACGGTTAAGCAACTGGAATTTTATCGCATCACCTAAGTCCATCGAATGAAGTCACTTAGTTCTTTGTATCTGAGTACATATTATAGCAGAGACCACTAATCTGTCGATCTCATATCCGACAGAACAGGGTTTTAAGTCCCAGTATTGAGACCACACTATTTCCTAGACTTCCTTCAACACATGGAGAGTATTCAGTTGCCCTGCACTCCCCAATTAGTGATCATGGACTATTAGAATACGATACTGCCATTCACGCATAGATGGCAGCACCATAAAGCTGCTTAAAAATTCTATTACTTCCATGCTGGTTGTAAATTTATATAAAACCGTATAGTTTTGTATTCATGTTTTTTTCAATTATGCTAGTCGTAAACGGTTTCAAAACGGTGAAGGTAAAAAACGTTCTTTACCGTAAACCTTACGGTTAATTGGATAGACAGACTGCTACCAGTAATCGTAATTTTGGAATGAAAATTCTATTAATGTGAGTAAAAACTGAAAAAAGAAATCCGAAATAACACCGGTTTTACATAACATGATTGTTGAAAAAATTAATGAGAATTTTACTAATTCTAACAATATATATTTATTAAAACACTGTCCCTGCAATTTTTAAAAAATCTTTTGGCTTCATATTCTCATTCAGTTTTCTGTCTTCAAACCATATTAAAATGACTATTCTGCAATTTTTTCATTTTTAATAATTTAGTTCAGAACCACTTTAGTTCAGAACCACTCAATTTTGATTCTTATTCTGAAAACAAAAGAGTGCGTGAAAGAATATATAGGCAAACTCAGTTTTGTTTGAATACTTAAGATATTTGCCAATATCTAACGATATAGTTTAAGCTAAATGGACAACTACAGTTAATGAATAGTAAAAATTACATAAGTAATTTTAGTACAACAATGACTGAACAAAAGTTTGTGGCATTTACAGTTGGTGTTGCTTCTAGAAGCCACTGCTGTCCTTGGTTTCCAAAACAAAGTTTAATACAAATTGCTTGATTTTTTTTTACTTACTTCCTTAAATTAGAATAGAAAAGAAATGATCAAGATTCTAGAAAATGCTAATGCTATGATCCCAAAGGGAAATTCATCCAAATGAAAGTTTTTCCGCATTTGAGATAGCACTCTACACTTATCTACACCTTATGAACATTAGAAAATATTTCTGCTACTTTGTGAATAAAGAAGATTTAACAACTGACATCAATAGATAATTCTTCCTTAAAAATAACTGAATGAAATGTCTAACATTTTGTAACTTCATGGGAGATGGGTATTACCTCTTAACTCCACATTTTTGGCTATGCTACTGACATTAGTTTTTAAATGCAATTTATAAATCCAAAATTTTTTCATTTGAAACTCTGTGTTGCCACTGCATAAATATTATTTCAAAAATAATATCACACAGTGTAAATAATAATATATAGTATACACATTTGAATTAAATCAAAATATCCAATACGAATTCTTATAATAAAATGAAATGAAGCTTAGAGCTCGTGATTCTGTTATTAGAAATGCTTTAACCAAACAGTTAAGTTTTTGAAAAAAATATTTTACCAATTTTACCACAAATATCGACTAATAATGAAAACTGAGCCGCGATGGCTCAGGAGATAGTGCTTTCGTCTTCTAGTGAAGTGAACGGGGTTCGAATCCCTGAGATGGTTGGTTGATACGAATTCCGCATCCAGCGTGCACCAACCACAGCTCTGACGGGAAATATATTCAGTGGTAGACGGATCATGGATTAGAGTCCCCTTACCGTCAGGCTTAACAGGTGGGAGGTTCTTGCGATCTTCCTCTCCATGTAACGCAAATGCGGGTTAGTTCCATTAAAGAGTCCTACATGAAGGCAAATTTCTCCCAATACTTGATCCAAGTTAACTTGTCTTCTGGATTGGGTTCAAAATTTCAAGGCTACGATGTTAAACATTTGTAGTCGTAAACCAAAAAAAAATTGGATCGGTGGTTTAACGACGGTTATAAAATAAAATAATGATGAAAACTCCTTCTCTCAATTACAGTACCAATATGTTTTAGTGCTATTTTACATATGGTATACATGTAATTTAATGATAAAAACTTATAACATGAATTAAATTACTAATATGTTTTGGTGTCCTTTATGGGTCACGCATATTTTTATGTTTTTTTTTCATAACACTATTACACTAATATTTATCAAAAATAAATCCTTATAAATTTTCTCTTAAAAAAGTAGTTTTAATAATACCACAGAATTTCACTAAAATGTGTTTAGAAACATAATATAAAAAACGTATTGTTATTAGTGTTTTATTTATAGCTTTTTCGGAAAACAACTGACATCATTTACAATTTGTAAGAACGAAATACTTCATCAATCATAGTAAAGCCAGTGATGCTTCCATTGAGCTATTTTCAAATCAAGCCTAACATAAATTTAAATAATAATTTTAACCGTCCCAACTCTTAACTTTTCGAAAGCATTCTGTATTCGAAAAATATTCTTGGCATTGGTTCAAACCGAGCCTGCGGTTGGTCTCACTCATTTCTTTCCTTCGAATGCCTTCTTAACAATGACAAGAAGGCCCGTTTAGAATTTTTTAGGGACCATTACATCACCTATTTCTGAGTCGTAACCCAATACGTCTGTCTGTCCGTGCAACTAAGCGTCAGACGATTTCGAGACAAAAACGATTGCCTGCCATAAATTAGAGCAGCTTAGAGAAATTCCATTTTTTCTTAGAATGTCACACTCTTTAGTCTTTGATCTAAATATACACCTTCTTTTTAGTTTTGTTGGAAATATACTTTTTTTTAAAACTTTGATTCTTTGATCTTTTATCCTTGGGGGGTCCCCCCCCAGTCGTTTATATCAAGATTTGAATCTCTGAACTCTGTTGGAATACTGACGAAAAAAATATTTCTGTCTTTGTTCTTAAATTTCATTTCCTTGAGTTGCTTTCAAACATGTGGATTTCATCACATTACTTAACAAATTCTTTTTTTTCTCACAATGCTAGCAAATGAATTAGTTTTGGAGTGTCGAATTCATTAGAAGTACAAGAAAATTCTTTATCTTAGAAAGTCTAAAAATATTTAAAAAAAATAATTGACTAGCAAAAGCATAAACAAAAGCAAAAATATTAAAAAAATAACGGGCTAGCAAAAGCATGAATAAAATAAATTAAACACATAAAGAGGTAAACAATAAAATAAAAGCAGACGATAAAATTAGGAGACCTTTTTAGAACAACAGAGTTGTTGGTTTTTTTAGATATTAGTTTTATTTTGGAATTTGAGTTTTCATATAACCCTTTTCGGGTTTTTCTAGTTTGTTTTATAATATTTTAACTATCCCGTTACGGTACTTCATATTTGTTTCTATTTCTGTTGTTTGTGAATAAAAGTTTTTTTTATAAGAAACAGAACTGTCATTTATAAAGCTTGATACGTTACAATCTCATCACGTTTTTGAGATACAGAAGAAAAACACTTATAAGCAAATTTTAAAATGTTGTAGAAATCTTAGTATTAGTACACTTTCTAAGAGAATTAAAATGTGCTCATTCAAAATATGTCTCTATTAATCAACGTTTTTGAAATACAATTCTTCAACTATTTATAGTCCTCCAGAGCTATTTGCGGTTACACTAAGTACCCATAAGTACATCTTTTTTTAAGAAAACAGTCAGATTAAGCCACATCACATGTATACTGTACAGAAATATTTATATCTAGTTCAAAATACTGCAAACATAAAACCCATACACACTGAAAATACATTCTTAATGTAAGATATAGCGTAGTGTTGTACATCTTGAACGTACAAGCAGTAACAAGTAATAAATGAAAAAGAGTAATGAAAAAAAAAAAATCACTGAGAAGAACCAGAAAAAAGTACCGAAAAGCCACCCTTTAACAATCACCACTTTAATAATTAGTAAAAACACCACTTTAACCCCTTGACATACGAAGACGTCTGGGAGACGTCATTTGTTTCTTATGTCAAAACAATAATTGACGTGTGTCAGACGTCTTCAACACAGAGATGTCAACTTACTCCGGACAGCAAAGATATATTTTAAAGTGGTAGTTTATCAATTGTGATTCTTGGTTTAATAAATTAAATTTAGCAGATTTTTATCCACTGCTATTTCTAAATAATTAGTAGGCTTATATAATTCACCACTTTATAGTAGTTATGTCATGCTGAAAGCAATCAAAAATAGTCGAAAATTTGCAAAATTTAGTTTGTAGTTATTTACCGTTTTTTTTTTTTTAA
>NC_092212.1:38869411-38888876 GCF_043381705.1 Parasteatoda tepidariorum | reverse complement strand
TTCAATTTTTTTACTATCAGAGTTTGGTTGCGTAGCAACCTAGTAAAATTAAGCACTCCTCTTTTGAATTAGTCAATGGGTTATCTTAAAATATTTATTTGCGCAGGCGACTTTTTTTGGCGGTTTTCTGGACTATCGCCAAATATATAAACCTTTATTGCTACCCAATTTACCACCCAATTTTTTTGAAATTTTGTCTACCCCCCCTAATTCAAGCATCCAGATTCCAAATATGTAAAAAAAATATATGTTTATTCAGAGAAAGTACGTTTTTGTGTCTGATTTCGTAACTTAATTAATAGTTAGCACTAATTAATTAACATATTTGAAGTCACCCCCAGGAACCATTAAGATTGACACTTAGTTCGTGAAAATCCGATCATTAGAACGAAAGTTATTCAGGGTGATTCGTTTTTTTTTTTGCGGACTGTACATCTTGACCGTACGCACAGTAACAAGTAATAAATGAAAAAGAGTAATGAAAAAAAAGCACTGAAAGGAACCAGAAAAAAGTAAGGAAAAGCACCTTTATAACAATCACCACTTTAACCACTTTAATAATTAGTAAAAACATCACTTTAACCCCTTGACATACGAAGACGTCCTGAAGACGTCATTTGTTTCTTATGTCAAAACAATAATTGACGTGTCTCAGACGTCTTCAACACAGAGATGCCAATTTGCTCTGGTCAGCAAATAAATATTTTAAAGTGGTAGTTTATCAATTGTGATTCTTGGTTTAATAAATTAAATTTAGCAAATTTTTATCCACTGCCATTTCTAAATAATTCGTAGTTTTATATAATTCACCACATTATAGTTATCATGTCATGCTAAAAGCAATCAAAAATAGTTGAAAATTTGCAAAATTTAGTTTGTAGTTATTTACCGTTTTTTTTAATTATTTTGGCGGGAAATAATTTTATATTTTATAACCGTTGTTGAACAGCCGGCCCAATTTTATGGGTTTACAACTACTAATGTTCAACTCCATAGCCTTGTAACTTTGAACCCAAGCCAGAAGACAAGTTAACTAGGATCAAGTATTAGGAGAAATGTGACTTCGTGGAGGACTTTTTGATAGAGCTAACCCGCATTTGCGTTACATGGAAAGGAAGACCACGAGAACCCCCCACTGTTAGCCTGACGGCAAGGGGACTCTAACCCATGATCCGTCTACCACTGGTGATATTTCATGTCAGCACTGAGGTTGGTGCAAGCCGGATGCGAAATTCGTATCTACAGGGATTCGAACCCGGTTCACCTCAGTGAAAGGCAAACACTCTATCCCCTGAGCCATCGTGGCTCGCGTGAAATAATTAGTATTTCTAGACACATTACTTTTGTGTTTAATGATAGATCAAGGTGTTAACAATCATATGAATTTACATCCAATTTGACTTGCGCGTTTAGCAAATCAAATTTAATCGAATTTAAAGTAATGAAATATTTATTCTAATGAAATCGGATATTTTTAAAGAGCAATTATTTGAAGTAAGAAAATTAATTAAAAGTTTATTGAAGAAACTTTACACACCTCATA
The DNA here is from genome assembly GCF_043381705.1 of Parasteatoda tepidariorum. Taxonomy (NCBI): domain Eukaryota; kingdom Metazoa; phylum Arthropoda; class Arachnida; order Araneae; family Theridiidae; genus Parasteatoda; species Parasteatoda tepidariorum. The sequence goes on along the minus strand of NC_092212.1, from coordinate 38,887,333 downwards.
CTGTTCAGCAAAAATCATAGAATTCTTTTCAGAACTCCAGGATTTATTCTAATTGTGTTGTGATATCCCCAGGTTATTTGAAAGAAAAAAATAACATTAAAATGAAACAGTTCTTAATTGGTCTCAATATTTTTAACTTGTAAACTTAACCTCCGCTAAAACTAACGTTAATGTACGCATTATACATAATAAAACTATATTAAGTATATTACATAATTATATTAAGTAAAATTAAGAAAAATAAGAAAAAAATTAAAGTTTGTTTCTGCCAGTTTGAAATTAAACATAGCATATTAATCAGCTTTTTAAAAAAGTATCGATTCAGAGTCAGATAAATATTTAATTATATTGAATTCATATTAAAGAATCTAAATCAAATCAATCACTAAATTTATGTAATTGTTAAAGTAGCACTTTTTTCTCTGATGATTTTTTCCAATGCTTGTTTTTCTTGCTTTGTCTTCAGGAACTTTTTTCCTCAGAGCTTTTTTTCCATGATTTAAATATTAAGTACCACTTATTCATTGCGGAGAAATTTTCAAATTCTTAGCGTCAGTCTCGAAAATGTGTAGTTGTTGTACCCAATGCAAGAAAATTCTATTAATATTAACAAAATATAAACAATATTTTATTAAAATCAATGAAATTTAAACAATATTTAATTAAAATCTAAACAATATTTAATTGAAATTTAAACAAAAAACCAATAATCACGGTATATATTTTAGTTATCTATATTAGTATAATAGGTTTTTATTATCTCATTTAATTTAACACCAATAATAGTTTTGCTACTTTTTTGGGCTTTTGAAATAAGTATCGATATTAGTTCGCCAAAAACGATTATTAAAATATTAATGTCGTTATAAATTATTATCGAAAATTACAATTAATTAATTTTGGTGATTAGTTAAAATTTAAAAAAAAAGTAAGTTTTGTAACAAAAAGCTAAATTAATGGAGAGAAGGTTCTTATTTGTATAGGAGAATCCTTAAAAATCGCCATATTATAATTGACGCCAATGATTGTTTGCCAATTTTAGTAATTGGTACTACTGTCATTATGTTAACTGGTGTTTTTAATAGATACTAAATATACTAATAATGGTAACAAGCTACCTTTTATACGTATTCTGGAAATAGGTTCTTATAACCCACTGAGAGGGATAACTATCTGAGAAAATTGTTGGGTATGGTAATTTTTGACTGTCAGGAGTTGACCTCGAGCGATAGCATTATGCCAAACCATAATGAATATAATTTGCATTTAATTTGATGGGATGTTAATTATGGTAATTTTTAACGGTCAGGAGTTGGCTATAAGCAATAGCATTATGCCAAACCACACTGAATATAATTTACATTTAATTTGATGGGATGTTAATTACGGTAATTTTTAACGGTCAGGAGTTGACTACAAGCAATAGCATTATGCCAAACCACACTGAATATAATTTACATTTAATTTGATGGGATATTAATTATGGTAATTTTTAACGGTCAGGAGTTGACTATAAGCAATAGCATTCTGCCAAACCACACTGAATATATTTTACATTTAATTTGATGGAATGTTGATTATGGTAATTTTTGACTGTCAGAAGTTGACTACAAGCAATAGCATTATGCCAAACCACACTGTATATAGTTTACATTAAATTTGATGAGATGAACTTCTAAAAACATGTTTTGCTTTATCTAATGACAAAAAGTCACCGGGAAGGGCAGCAAATAGTTATAGAAAAAAGTAGGAATTGTTTTAATTTTATTATGTCGGCATATGTCTTTTAGTTTTGTACGTAATTTTGTAGTGCTGATGAATACTGATTTGTTGATTACTTACTTTTTGTTCCATCCTGTACGAAACGCGAGTATTTAGCTAATATGGTTGTAAATAAATTTAAGTGATTGTATATTGTTGTTGTTGCTGTTGCCGTCGGCCATTAAGACAGAGGGGGTGCGATTGCTCTTGTTAAGTGATTCTGTATGACATTTTACGATGAAAGCTTGAGGATGTGTATGAATTTTCGACTGCTTTTTCAGTTCAGAGCAAATTTCATAAAAATGTTTTAAGTCTTTTCAAAAATAAAAGAAAGATGTTTCATCTAAAATGACTTGAATATCTATCTGATATAATGTAAAAAAAAATTTTAGTTCAAGAATAAATTAAAATATGAAACCTTAACAATTATTCTGAAAAATTTAATTTTTCAAACAATTGTTAAAAGATAACGCTTTCACTAACAAGTACAATAAATCTATTTAGTTTCAAATTAATAAATTAATTCTTCGCTTTCCAAGAGAGTGAATTTCGAACAAAAGCTAACGTATTAAACAAGAATTCCTTAATAAGAACATAATCTTAAATGCGTAAGATGAGCATCCGTCTTTATTCTGAAGTATTTGTATTGCCACCTAACGGATCCCAATTATTCTCTAAGAAAGCGATTGAGATAAATATATTCATTTCTGAAATTAATTACTCTTACTTCAATCAATTGTTTCATATCGAAACACATTCTTCCTTAGTTTGAAACTTAATCTTCCCTTGTAAAGATAATGAGAAAATGCCGAATTCATTTCGAACCTCTCCCACACCCCTCAAAACTTCCGTACTCGAACCCCCTTAAATACGAACTCAAAACGACATTTGATTGATTTTCTAATTAACTTCCAACATTTTCAACATGGGTTAAGACGCCTGAAAATCCTCTTTGAAACGGGCTGAGCGAGTTAGAAGCTTGCTCTCGAGTTGCCAGATGATGGAATTAAAATGCTTTAGTTGCAGGGTAACGAACGTAATAGAAAAACGATTAAGAGGGAGGGATGGAGTGAAATCGGCAAATGGAAAGAATACAATCCTTTTCCATCTGACGGAGTTCTCAAACTAAATGTTCGAATAAGTGGAAAATGAAATCGAATGTAGAAAATACTTTATTTAGAATAATTATTTTATTTGTTGCTATCCGATTAAAACAAAAGATTAAAAATTAAAATTTTAAATTAAATACAGCAAAATGTCTTTTTGAAAGTCTTCAGACCTTAAAGTTATTGTTGCATATTTTATTTTATTGTTTAATCGAAAAAAATCAGCTTTTTAGTTGTTGTTTTTAGGAGCAGTTAACAAGAATATTTCAAAAAAAAAAAAGAAAAAAAAGAAAAAGAAAAAAAATTCAGAAAATATAGCAAAAAATGGAAATCTTTTAATCTTGCATTAATAAATTTACATTTTTTAAGCTTTTAAAGCAACGTAAATTTATTATTTAATTATAAAAAGGGAATATTGAATTTCAACAAACTATTGTAAAATAATTCAAAACTTAGTTTGTATGCCTAAAATACAAATAGTTAACGTTGGTTTCCTTTCTTTATAAAATTAACCAATGAAATAAGTTATGTACTACTACCAAAGTCAGTAAAATTCACAGCAGTGTTTCGTAACTTACGGGATTAAAATTATTTTGACGAAGAAAACTATCCTTAAATAATCATGGAACTTTTTTCGAACATTTACGTGAAATTCAATTCTAGGATGAGCGATGTATTCTAATCTTTCTTGCAAGGTTTGAAATAAAATAAATAAAACCAATTATTTAATCATAAACTTCATATCTATCCTTCAGAAAGCTAAAAAATCAGTTATTAGAATTATGATGTGGAATTACTTAACTCTTAAAATAATCATGGAACTCCTAAAATAATCGTGGAACTATTTTTGAACATTTATCTAAAATTCGTTTCTAGGATGAGCTATGTATTCTGATCTTTCTTGCAAGATTTGAAGAAAACAAATAGATAAAACCGATTATTTAAACCATAAACTTCATAGCTATTCTTCAGAAAGCAAAAAAATCAGTTATTAGAATTATGATTTGGAATTATTTAGCTCCTAAAATAATCATGGAACTCCTGAAATAATCATTGAACTTTTTTGAACATTTACCTAAAATTCAATTCTAGGATGAGCGATGTATTCTGGTCTTTCTTGAAAGGTTTGGAAAAAAATGGATAAAACCGATTATTTAAACCATAAACTTCATATATATCCTTCAGAAAGTTAAAAAATCAGTTAATAGAATTATTATTTGGAATTATTTAGCTAAATTTTTATACAATTTATCTAAATTTCAATCCTACAGCGGGAAATATTTTTTGTTCTGACTTTTTCTTATCCTTTTCTTTCTTTTGAAATTACAGAAAGTATATGTTTAAATAAGTTTAATTTTTTTCACTTCATTAGAGTATCTTCCCGAAAATTTTTCAAGCAGGGCAGACGATAAGTGATTGAAACAATTCAGGATTAGACTTGAAAATAAAAACTACTTTTGCCTTGACACTATGTAGGCAATATATTTGTCAATTGTAAGTACCTTAAAATTAATTTAGAAAGAAAAATCAAGTATATGCGAGAAATTTTAATGAGTTTAAAAAAGGAATAAATAAAGAAGAATGCATTCAACGTCTACAATTAGCATTTGAAAATGAAGGTCTATCTTCTGCTACTGTATTTCATGAAATATACCCTCTTATCAAGATAGACCTTCAATTATAGAATTATCTGTAGGGTCTCGTCGCAATTGTCACCAGAAGAAAGAACAAACATGAAGGCCGTTTTCACCTGCAATTCCAAATAATTTGTATGCCATACAGAAAATTTTAATTGATTAAAATCACTGCATGGACCAAATGGCACAGAAGGAAACTAACATTGAATTATGCATGAAGCAATAAATAAAACTATATGAATGCAATCAACTTCCACATTTAGTATTTTAAAATAAAGGTCTGTCTCGTGCAACTGTATTTAGATAATTCACAATTTTCCATAGAGATCGCAATTCTCACCAGGAAGAAAATCATTGTCACTTGTATTCTCAGTTGTCTCTTGTATTTGTTCCAATACGACGAAAAAGTAAAATATGAGTCTTTAGAGTTCCTCCCTCCTCCGAAATGGTGAAAAAACATCTTACCTTTAAGAAATTGATATTCCGTATATTCTTTATTATGGGGGTATCGGAGTAGTTACTGCTTATAGTTACTGCTTACCACTTTCTTCAGAAGTACAAGACCACTCATGGCCATCAAGCTGCAAGGATAGAAAACAGTCACTGTTAACTGGCTTAATACTAAATGACTTCCATAAATTCTACAAGAAAAGAATGTTAAGACTCGTGCTTTACCATTGCTAAGCATCTTCTGATTCTCAAGATGAATGTGTTTTTATTCAAGAGTAGCCCTACCGATTCTCCCTACCGAACAGCTTGATCTAGCTATGTGGGACCTTTTAGCTTATTGGCGAGGTGCATTTCTTCAACAATTCCAAAATGATGAATGACTTGAGGCACATAATTCTAAGAAAAGTCTCCAACATGAATGTGAGGGTGACTATTTTGAACATCCTTAAACACTTAAAGAACATAGATGCATCTCAAAAATTACTGAAAAACTCTTGTACTTATTCTTCACCAAGCTAAAGCTGTTGCTCAAATGAAGTGTAATTATTTAAACTCTAAACTTAAAGACTACTTGAAGATTCTTAAAAATTACTTCAAGATTCTTATTACTACTTCAAAGAAAGCAGATGAAGGAAAAGTTCAGTATCAAACTTGGAATTAGAAACGTCCGTTTGCATTAGAGAAAGTCATAAACCGAGTTGCCACCTTAGCTTTACAACTTTTAAATTTTTGCTCCGGAAAGGCTGTATATAATATTTTGTAAACTATCCATCATTAATGCTACGAGGAAAATAATTTCTAGAACAAACTAGTAATCCTAAAAAAATTTCAATTTTCATGCAAGATTTTTTATTTGATTATAACCACCTTCGGCATCCAGATGATCCGCCATCACAAACTTTGCTTTAAATGCTCCATTTTGCCTAACGGATTCACCGTTTTATGGCTCCCTATAGATTAATCTCCTACAGAATTAATTAATGGGGATATTTGATACATGCGTGATTAATCTCTAACAGTGAATTAACTTATGGAGATATTTGATTTTCCCTTGATTTATCTCTAACAATAAATTAATTAATGGAGAGATTTGATCCCCATTTGATTAATCCACAGTATACGATATATTGGGATGTAATGTAAAAATTGAACAAAGATGTTTTTAATGTTTCTAATGCTTGCCACACTAGCAAGCCTGCTCGGTGAAACCGAGCAAATTTAAGATAGAGGGTGCGCTTCTTGCTTTTCAGTGGCGCCATCTACGGCCAAGAATTCGTCTTCAGCCACACACACGTCTCACCTGTTTATAGGGCGGACCCATTCATCCACAGATCGTAATTTTTGACCTGGATCAGAGAACGATCAATCACCAATCCAGTACCTCCAGAGGGATTGATTTGTTATGGGAACATGGAGGACTTTGCGACTCAACAGACTTAACGTGCATCAGTCACGATTTACTACACGGGGAGTTTTTGGCCGGCGGGGTTCGAACCCACGAACTCTCGGACATGGGTGTCCGAGAGTTCGTGGGTTCCAGCTCCCTACCGACCAGGCTATCTCGGCCGAAGATGTTTCTTTCCAGAAAAAGCGTGCAATAATTTAAATGACTTAAACTTTGGCTTAATGGTTACTTGTAACGGTTTAATTGAAAATTAAAAGTAGCGATCAAGACAGGTCGGAATTCTAAAAGAACATCAATTGTTTTGTCTTAGAAATCTCATTTTATCAATTGTATACGCATTTAGATTCCCAGAATTTCTTTTATAAACAGTTTAAAATGTTGTTTTAAATTTTAATTTGTTACAAAATTTTTCAATATATTCAACGAAGCAGATCGTTTTTTCAAGCAATCAATAAAAATCTTTCTTAAAATAAAATTTTAAAAGCTAGCATAATTTATCTAAATTCCATTTCACGAAACACCTAACATCTGCATTTAAAAAATCGAGTTGAATCAATAAATGCATTTATCAAAATCATTAAATGTTTAAAAATAAATGTACATAAATGATTGCATCGACTAAGAACAGGACAGTACTTTTTTAAAAACATGATAAAGACGCCAGTTTCAAATGAGGTGTCTATCTATCCGGTGAAAATAAATGATTCCGAAATCATTCGAAGAATATTATTTCTCATTATGAAGACTTTCACGTCTCGTGATAACTCGTCATCATAAAACTAATGGTTCCTTGTTCTGAAAAGCAACACACTTCACATTTCATTAAGTATGATCCGGGAACAATGAGAAATGAAGCACAGAAATAAACAGAAAAGAACCATCTATTTGTCGAGTATTTAATTTCAATAAGAATTTGACATGGAATAAAACTGGTAATTATTTACACCAAATATTCGAGAGCAGAGACCGCGGAACCGGAAGAGTTTTAGGGGGCTTTTGTCCCCCCCCCTTTTTTTAAGGGAAGTGATTCAGCCTCTTTTAAGATTACAATTTTTCAGTCATTATTCGTGCAAGTAATTTTACAATTCATAAAATAGATAATTATTTTGTGCCTGAAATTAGTAAAAAAAATGTCCCTATTTCAAGTGAGCATTAACAATTCCTTCCTGAAAACTGCTAGCAAATCATCCCTTACTCATCCCTCCGTAGAAGAAATATACATCTTCTGTTGCTGACCAATGGCCTTTTATTTCAAATGTCACAGCACACAAGATAAAAAAAACCCAAAAGAACAGAAGAAAAAAATATAGTTAAATGACAGATAAGTAATTTACAGGTAAATGATTCCTTTGTTAATTTTATTTTTGCCATTCTGTGAGGTATATATAACTCTTATCATCATCAGCAGCAGCATTGGCACGACAGTCCTTTGTGGGCCTGGGCCTTCCTCAGAAGCTCTTCCCATTCTGCCCTTCTCCCAGCAATTGTTTTCCAGTTCTTTACTTTTAGGATGGAAAAATCCTTATCTACACAGTCCTTCCATCTCTTTTTGGGCCTTCCTCTTGGCCTTTTATTGGAGGGGGTTGCATTAGAGACTTTCAATGCTGTTCGTTCTGGGCTCATTCTCACTACATGCCCGGCCCATCTCATTCTACTTAATTTAATAGATTTAATGATATCATCGCCATCAAAGATCCTATATATTTCAAAATTATATCTTTTCCTCCAGTTGTCTTTATCGAGTATAGGGCCAAAGATGGTTCGTAGGACCTTCCTTTATAACTCTTATCATATATATATATATATATTTACAATTTTTTTTACACAATTTTTTTATCACAATTTCTTTAAGCAAGAATTTTGCAGGGAGTTAATTTTATTATCAGAATGAGACTTTCTAGTTAATAAAACAATTTATAAAATAGATGTTTGAAAAACTTTATTGTTATTTGCTATAGCAAGTTAGCAAAATTGTGTTCTCAAAGCATCAATATAAAACTTAAAGCTCATTGTTAAAATTATTATTGATAAGAATACTTGTTACGGATTTATTTGCTGCAGTTATGTAGGCAGGCAATTTTATTTTCCACAGGAACACAGTATCTTCCAAATAAATTTTCCTTAATTTGCTGATACTTTTTATTTGAACACATAAATAACTCAATTTATTTCCAATATTAAGTTTGCATCAAGTTTGCTATAAATAAGGGTTTAATGTTGAACCTGAGAATATACCACTATAATATAAAATTTCTCATAAAAACAGCAAAAATTATTTGTTGTTAACTTTGGATATAAAAAAAGCAATAACTAAAGTTCCAAATGCTGTTCGTAAACTTGGTGAGCATCATTTAAAAATGTGTTTGCATATTTAAATCTTTTTAATTGTGAAAATGCACTTAATCCACCAAGCCAAACCAAAACAAATACCATGTTTTATGCCTCTCAAAGTCCTCTCAACTGAATAACAGCTGTCGAGTAAGAGTCTTAAAACAAGACTAACAAAACCCTAAAAACTCTAACCTTTTTTATTTTCCTGAAGATTTCTCCTGTCCCATTACGCTGTTTTAAGGCCCTGGCCTGAAAGTGTTCTCCAGTCATTCTATTCTCACCCAATAAAGGCCCAAAGCTTTTAAGCAAAGCCCTTTTATTAGACTCTTCTCCAGGCCTTTAATTATTCTAGACATTTTCCAGCGTCTGGGAAGACACTAATCGGAAAACTTTTCTGATAAAGGACCGATGGAAAAGGATTGAAAAATACGTCATGATCTCAGTACGACCTATTGCCACGAACTGTTTGCTAAGTAATGATCAATTTTACGACTAGACCAGTAAGGAAGAGGAGAAAAAAAAGAATGGCTAGTAAGTGAAGCTTACATGCAATCTATGCTTTTTCTTTGCTTAGATTGGCGTTAAATATTGATGGGATATCATTTCTTTATCAAGTAAGATTCGTTTAATAAATATAAGATTAGAATTAGAGTTCCTTTAGAGGGGTGTTGCCTAAAGCAATAGAATGTTCAAAGCTATTTATTTCATCTTCAGTTGTTAATGAGAAAAAATGGGGCGGCTGATTGAACGTTTCAAAAAGTTGCCATTTTCTTTTTTATATTTCAAGAATTACAACAAAATATATACCGTATGCTAACTGAAAAATTCGGCTCTTTGCAAATGTGGTCAACATTATTTTCATTGCAAAAATTAATTGCAAAACGTTTCAGCATTTCCTATTCTGCCTAATACTTTTGAGCTAATTGCTAGCAGCTTTATGTTTATAGGTTAACAAGAAAATTTATTATTAAGCCGAATTTGCTAAGGCTAAGTTTACTAAATCTTTAATAACTCTATTTATAATAAACCTTAATTTCTCTGGGCTAATTTAAAATTGCCCGAAATAAATGAAGCTAATTGAGCTATGACTTAAAAATGTGGTCAACATTAATTTCAATGCAAAAATTAATTGCAAAAAATTTCAGCATTGCCTAATCTGCCTAATATTTTTGAGCTTATTGCTAGCAGCTTTATGCTTATAGGCTAACTAGGAAACGTGTTATTTAGCCGAATTTGTTTAGATTAAGCTTACTAAATCTTTAATAAATCTATTTATAGTAAACCTTCATTTCTCTGGGGTAATTTAAAATTGCCCGAAATAAATTAAGCTGATTGAGTTATGACTGATCGATATTCTAATCAACCTAAAGTTAGTAAACCTAATGAATGTAAGACTAAGTAACCTAAATAAACCTAATAATTATTATTACTATCTTCTTATTAATTAAAATTAAAAAAAATGTCAGAGAATTTTAAGTGCAATTTTTATCAACTATGTTTTTATTCAATTCCTCAAGAACTGTTTTATAATCTTACACATATGGACCTACTATATATGCATGAATGTTACATAGCAGGTATGGCATATTATATGAATGGGTTGCCTTGAGATAATTTCAAATATTGCATGAGTGTCTCAACTTAGAAAAGTTTAGAAAGATTTGCTATCCTTTTCGAATCTTATTAAATATGCCTGTCCCATCAGACGTTCCAAATAGGCCCTTGTACCAAAATAGATCCTTATTTTAACGTTAAATTTGCATATTGCATTCTTTTGAACTTCGATATGAGTGGTTCGTGTCACTTGTAACACTATGGCAGCATAGCTTTGAAGAAATCACGTGTTTTTGAAGTTTCAAGCAACATTTTTTAAGGAAAATAACTGAAATAAAGATATCGAAAAGTGAGAGTCATAATATAAGTATTATTTAATATCCTTTTCCATTGTTTTAAATCATAATTTGCTGGATTTTGAAAGTTTATCATATGGAAAAAAGAGCAAAGACAACCTTATCCTTACGACTTGTTTATGTCCCAGTATTTTTTCATGGGTTATGAGACACTCAAAAAGACTAATGGGACATCAATGTCTCAAGAAATAAGTCCAAAAAAAAATTTTTTTTTAATTATTTGTTGTAATTTTTAACATATTTAAATTTAACAGCACATTTTTTTCTTCAATAGTAAAAAAAACAATGTGCTGCTGAAAAAAAATTCTCTATAAAAAATTATAAATTAGATTACTTCTAATTAAAATCATAAAGTGTAAAATAATTCAACTTTCTTTTGTAATGATGTTTAAAAAGAGGACGATTCCATGTTATTTCAAAACTTTTCATTTTTCATTCACTGAAAAAACCTACAAAAGCGAATAATATTAAGAAAAATACTTGCTTTATTGATCATACTTTGTACCGGCTTTGTTATCTGGTTGGAATTATAATTTGATAAGATTAAAATTAATGAATGTTTTCCTTTTTCTAAAGCGGAATGAATCTTGATTTGATTTTAAAGTTTACTTATTTTTTTTTTTACCTATTATGTTTTCTTCAAAAGCACAACCGCTGGATGACTTGTGTTACTTGTTGCTGATAAAGCTTGTATAGTTTGTAGTGCGTGCATTTATAGTTTCTTTTTATATTCAATTTTTTATTATACATCAATGGAGAATCGTATGGATTTTTAGATAAATTAAGCTAAAAAAATTTTAATAAGTGAAAAAAAATCATTGAGGATAAAAAAAAAATTTCTAATTGTTATTTATTTTTATACCATTTGTTAATTTTTTTTTCTTATGAACTTCACGATTTTTGTCCATGACCGAAATTTGTATCTTAAACGTATCAAACTAACATATATAACATATCACATCAACTAAAATTCGCATTTCAAATGCTTATAACAGATGTAACTGATGAGAAATTTTCTGTTATACTTCTTAAAGAAATAACAAAAAAAGCTTTCTTTTTTTAAAAACTATTTGTTTATTGAATTTCCCCAATGATATTTGTTTAATTGAATTTTGTTCTAGAATAAAGGAAACCATTTCCAGTGGGGACAAATTTTTTCATAAATAATTAAAAATAAATAAAATTCCCCCCCCTCAAAATAATTTAATTTCATCATTTACTCGCCACAATTTCTAAAAGAACATTTTTTTATTAGATAATAAGCGTGAAAATCACAACAGGAGAAAAGATCATTAAAATGATACATCTCCTCACATATGTGGGGGGATTAGCATATCTAGGTTATCTAATACTTTTTTTATTTCTCAAATAGTTTTAATTATCTTTTTAATTTCATTACGCCTTAATATTTAATCTGGAAATATATTTATAAAACCCATTTCAATATTCTTATTTTTTTTGTTTACATTTCACTAAGCTTCCTTCCCGCCAATCCGAAATAGACACCAGCCAATCATAAAACAAGAATCGTTTGAAATCAGCACCGTTGCCAAAACAATAGAAAAATAAAAGGAAATACTAAAAGGCAATTATACAAAACTCCTGGAATGATTCACTTGGGCTTTCTGTGCCTCGCAGACGTTTAGCTAGCTTCACACTTAACGTTTGCATTTGTTAAAGAACGAGAAAAAAAATTATCATGGTATTCTCATCGCTGAGATAAATCGTTTGGAAAACGGTAATTATTGAGCTCACTTTCTAAGTATACTTGAAAGACAAATTTTTCAATAAAGCCGAGGATTCGGCCGGAGGGTGTGGACATGAAGTGAAATGAAGAATCAAGAATTTTCTCTCATTAGTTCTCTATTTCAAGAAATATAAAATACCTCATTAGAAATTATTCTAATGAATAGAATTTATTTTTATTCCAAATATTTCCTTAGTTTAAGCAGGTCTTTGTTGACATTTCTAATTGAATTCAAAAGGATTTCAAGTTGCTTTAAAAAGATTTGCGTCTATAATTACCACCATTTTTGTTTTTAAATCCGTGTCTAAGTACTTTGGGTGAAGAATCCAGAATGGAATGTTTTAGTTATTGAGTGGGTTGTATGTAATTGTTCTAATCAATCAATGGAATTCTTTTACTTGAGGTTGTTTCATTTCTTGCTTGGCTCTGGAATTGAATTTAGTACCTTTGTAATTTAATGAGTTCCTTCACAGTAAGATGATTTTTCTTTTCGCAGTTGCTATAAATTCATACAATTGCTGATTAAAATTATTTTTTGATTAATTTTTCCTCATGTTTTTGTTATAGTTTCTAAAATAAAGTTTTCTAATATTTTTAAGTGCATATTACTAACAAAAAGATTAGAAATTTATATTTACGACCTTTTTTTCAAAATATATATGGTTATTTCTGATATTCTTAATTGAATTTTTAAAAAAATACTAAAGTTCCTTTAAAAAGATTTGTATGTATAAGTACTACACTGTTTGTTTCAAAATCCATGTCTAAATACTTTAGTGAAATTCAGTTTATTCATTGAGCTAATTATATCTAATTGTTGCAATCAATAATTGGAAATATAGCATTAAGGTGAATGATTTGTTTCTCTCATGTTGAATTGAGAAAGTCTAAAAATTAAGTTAAGTGTTTAGATCAAAATTTAGCGTGTATGACATTTTAGCAAACATCTACAATTTATTGAATATGACATTTTAATGGGAACTGAAATTTTAGTAAACATTGACCATTTTTATGGCATTTTAATGAATTTGAAATTTTTAGTAAGTTTGACAATTTAGTAACATTCTAGTAAATATTTAACATAGTATTATTATTAACCTAGTTTTAAATATTAACCTATATCTAGTAAAAATTATAACCGTCGTTGAACAGCAGACTAAATTTTGGGTTTACGACAGCTACTGTTAACTCCGCAGCCTTGTAATTTTAAGTTCAACTCAGAAGACAGAGAAACTCCTGGATTAAGCTTTAGGACGAACTAGCTTTAGTGGGGGATGTTTGTATAGAACTACCTCACATTTGCGTTAAATGGAGAAGAAAGCTATGAAAATCTCCCATGGTTAGCCAGGCAGCAAAAGGAGTCTAACCTATGATCCGTCTTCCATTGAGGATACTTAACATCACCGCAATGATCAATGCGAGCAGAGAGCAGAATCCATATCAACCAGCAACTGCTGATTTTCAAACCTGAGTCACCACATCGCGAGGATAACACTCTGAACTCTGATCCACTGCTACTACAAGCAAATATCTACAAAGAAAAAAAACGATAATCTCCCATGGTTAGCCTGGCAGCAAAAGGAGTCTAACCTATGATCCGTCTTCCATTGAGGATACTTAACATCACCGCAATGATCAATGCGAGCAGAGAGCAGAATCCATATCAACCAGCAATTGCTGGGATTCGAACCGGTGTCACCACGTTGCGAGGATAATGCTCTGAACTCCGATCCACCGTGACTACAAGTAAATATTCAAAAGGAAAAAAACGATAATCTCCAATGGTTAGTCTGGCAGCAAAAGGAGTCTAACCCATGATCCGTTTTCCATTGAGGATACTTAACATCAGCGCTATGATCAATGCGAGCAGGGAGCAGAATCCATATCAACCAGCAATTGCTGGGATTCGAACCGGTGCCACCACATTGCTAGGGTAGCCCTCTGAACTCTGATCTATCACGACTACAAGCAAATATTTATAAAGAAAACCACGAAACTTTCCCATAGCAGCAAAGGGAATCTAACCCATCATCAGTCTGCCATTGAGGATATGCTATGATCAACTCTATGATCAATGCGAGTCGGAAGCAGAATCCATATCAACCAGCAATTGCTGATTTTCAAACCTGGGTCACCACATCGCGAGGATAACACTCTGAACTCTGATCCACTGCTACTGCAAGCAAATGTTTATAAAGAAAAAAACGATATCTCTTATGGCAGCATAGGGAGTCTAACCCATGATCCGTCTACCATTGAGGATGCTTTACATCACCGCTGCGCTGTGATCAATGCGAACTAGGGGCATGATCCATATCAACCAGCAATTGCTGGGATTTGAACCCGGAACATTGGAAGATGAACGCTCTATCCCCTAAATCAACAAGGCTCCTCTAGTGAGCATTTTACGCTATAACAGTCTTTGAACTACTGATCCAATTTTGAATTTATGGCTACTAATGTTCAACTCCGTAACCTTGTAATTTTGAACCCAATCCAGAAGACAGGGGAACTCCTGGATCAAGTAATAACTAATGGCTGGCGAGCTTGGTTTATCCAAGGGTCATTAGAAACAGAAACGAACTTCAATTATGCTTTTAGTACTCATGAAACGAAAAAATAATTATATATTTGACTTGAGGGCAAAAAAAATAACTACTTCTACTATTTTGACTTCTAGAAAAAAGATGTTTTCGAAAAAAATTTCTTTTTATTTTGTTTGCACGAAATATGTAACCCTCAGTCTACAATAATAGTTTTCACAATCTAACAATTTAAGTTCCTTATTACTCCAAATATAAACTGTACAATATTTGAAGAATTTTACTAATTACTCGATACGATGTAGTAAAAAAAATACCAAACAAAGGTAGAGTGCCTCGCTGATTGGCTATCACCTGTGTAATTACTAAAATCATTTGGCCAGAAGATTAGTTTTTAATGGGAAAAATTTGAATATAAGAAAGCTTAATTATGTTTTGGCTACTTGTTCTATTATTTTTTGCATTTTAAACGTAAAGCTCATTAATGTAAATGAAATCTGAGAAAATGTTGAAAATTTTCCTTTTCCTTTTTCACGGAAACTATCGCAACAAATTTGTGTAAATTAATGAATTTTAGATGGATTTAAGTTTTACATTTGGAGCATCCATGCATATCAAAATTTTGAAAGTTAACGAGTTACTAATAGAGTTAATGCTCATAATTATGAACTTTTCATTCATTTAAGATGTGCAGTATAGTGAAATTTAACCCATTTTAGACCAAGCATAGAAATTTTATAAAATTTGGTATTATTTTCAATGAAATATGCTTACATAACATTCATCAAGACACAAAAACATTTCGTGTATGAAAGTTTTTATTTTATATAAGAAATAAAATCTTGCTTATCGGCATCATTCACCAAATCAATGAGAAAATCATTTAGTTGACTGCTTGTTTTTTTTAATGAAATTTCTTTTTTTTTTTATTTTTTATTTACAGACTTGCAACTTTAAACCATCATAAAAACATATGATCAATCTCAAAAGAAGTAATTATATATTTTCAAAAAATTTCATATGTCAATAACCGTTTTAAGTTTAAAAAAACTTGAATAATTTAAAAAATTTCTCAACAGAAAGTGTTTACTCCAATTGAATTATTAAAAATTTATGGAAGTCTTCAGAACCCTTGACAACAGTAGAAAAATAAAATTAGTGAAAAATATGCGTCAGTGTTAATAGAAAAAATACTTACTGAAATGGCGCGTGTGCGCACCTTTGACTGAAAATTTGGCTATAAAATGCTTTACCAAATATGCTCATAAATACTATTATTTTCCTGCTGTAATGCAAGATAAACCTTCTATTATTACTGAAATATGTAATAATAGATTATTTACGTCACACTAGAGCTGCACAATGGGCTATTGGTGGCGGTCTGGAAAACATTCCTGTGGATGATCCGAAGACATGCCATCAAAACGTTGATCTCTGTGGAGAGGATGGCTTCCCCGCTTTGGCAGCCCTACGACATGCGAGGGAAGTCGAATACTTAACGGTAACGCAGTTTAACTAGGACTATCGCGCACCCTCAATCCCTTCTCAGACTGATTAAAGTGATCATTCAACTGCTCACTGTCAGTGTTTTTTGACTTCGGTAATCTAATGGAAACTGTGGGCCGTGATAGCCTGGCTGGTAGGGCGCTGGGCTGATGTCCGAGAGTTAGTGGGTTCGAACACCGTCGGCCGAAGACTCCCCGTGTAGTAAAGTGACTGATGCACGTTAAATCCTCAGCAGAGGGGGTGGCACCTCAGCTTTGGTAGCCCAACGACCTGCATGTGAAGTCGAGCACTTTACGGTAGAGCAGTTTAACGAGGACCAATACAGCACACCCTCGGTCCCTACACAGACTCATCAAAGTGGTCACCCACCCGCACACTGACCGCAGCCAGTAATGCTTGACTTCGGTGATCTTCTGGGAACCATGTCTTAACGATCAGTCCACTGCGGGACTGAACCTCTGTAGAAGAGGTGGTTCACCCGCTTTGATAGCTCAATGATCTGCTCTGGAAGTTGAGCACTTTTCGGTAGCACAGTTTAACTAGGACTAGTACCACAAACTCTAGGTTCCTCCGCTAGCAGATCAAAATGGTCATCCACCTGCTCACTGACAGTCGTCAGTGATTCTTTACTTCGGTAATCTATTGGAAGCTGTGTTTTACGACAAGTCCACCTTAAGAGTCTGGGATAGCCTAGTCGGTAGGGCACTGGGCCCATGTCCAAGAGGTCGTGGGTTCGATCTCCGCCGGCCGAAGACTCCCCGTGTAGTAAATGGTGACTGATGCACGTAAAATCTGTCGAGTCTTAAAGCCCTCCATGTTCCCATAACAAATAATACCTCAGGGGGTACTGATCCAGGAGTTTCCTTGTCTTCTGGATTGGTTCAAAATCACAAGGCTACGAATTGAACATTAGTAGTCGTAAGCACGAAATTGGGTCGGCTGTTCAATGACGGTTATAAAATAAAAATATGTAGAGTCCACCTTAGGACTTGTTTAAACAGATGAGTTATAAAATCAAAAGTTCAATCTAGGGACACTTTATTCATACTATCTTTGGAGGGCAAAAATTTGAATATAATGCAATTGTTTATAATATTTTTAGATAAAAAACTCAATCTTTAACTTAGACTAACGATAAACGGTATTCCAAATTCATTTTCATCTACAGAAATACACGTCAAAACCCGAAAGCCGTAATTGAGCACACAAACTTGAATATAAACTGCTGTTTGTAGAAAATGCAGCACCATAAAGGAATCATCAGAATCAAATGAAATTCGCAGCAAATGTCAATTATAGGATATTATGCAAATTAATAAAGTTTCAGAGCCATCGCGCGTGCGTGGCGCGCGCAGCGCCCTCTGAATTGATGCTGAAAGCGTATAAATAAAGTGCTGTAGCGGGACGTTGAAAATAGTCTATGATTATTTGTTAGTGGCAAACGTTTAGTGAGACCTGAGTATGCCTCCACGACGGAAGAATAAGAAATTCAAGCAACTTACGGAGTTTGAACGAGGGAGGATAAT
>NC_092212.1:38852806-38867260 GCF_043381705.1 Parasteatoda tepidariorum | reverse complement strand
TTTTTTTCATATAAAATTAATGTAATCTTAGTCTTAGATAAGTTTATCACTTAACCAAAGTGAAAATAGTAATAATAATAATATACTTACGGAGCACCAACTAAAAGTTTGCTGATTTTCAATACAAATCTCTCAAAAGACGTTTGAACAGGTCTGTTAAAAAGACACCAAATAAATAAAAGCGGATCAAACTTCTACAGCGCTCATCTATCCTCCGTCGGTAAAAATTTTTTTATTTGCAATTTAAATAGTGAAAATTAAGTAAAACTAAAATGGGTAAACTCGCCCCTGGATGTGTAGACTCGCCCCGGTTTACGGTACTTAATTTTTTATGTTATCTAGAAAGTCTTTGAAATCTCCTGCAAAATAATATTAAAAATGATAACCATATTTTTATTTGAAACACATTTTTTTTAAATTTGATTGTTTAAATAAATTTTTAAAATAATTTTTCAGAAGTAAACAGATCATTTTTGTGTAATTACAAATTAAGTATCCATAGAGTTATATATTGTCAATTTGGTAAGGTATTTAAAATTTAAGTTGACTATTAAAATTTCCTCTTTAGTAGTTCTCTTAAAAGATTGCAGTTACCTATTGAATTTTCTACTTTTTTCCCTTTTCCTCTATGATTTTCACTTAAGATATAATTTATAGCACCATGGTATATTTTATGGGCTTATTTTTTTTTAGTAAAATTGCTTTACTATAGCCCCATTTAGCTCGTGTTTTATAAAGGAATGCTTGATACTATTTAATTATTTTTTTAAAGTTGATAAACTACTTCAATTGATTAATTTTTTTTTTCTTCCTGAAAATTTCATGTTCTTGCAATGCAAATTACTGCTGTTTTCTGTGAAAAAAGAGCATGCCTTAAATACGGGAAAATTTTTTGATGTGGGACATTGTAACGCAAACAATCAATAAATATTCATAAAAAAACTTCGATGTTTTTAAATATACCTCTTCACTCCGCAGGGAGCATAGACCCTTTGTCATAACTCTCCATCCCATCCAATTGGTGGCCATGCACTTATTTCTCCCCATGTTTTGTTTATCGCCATTATTTCCTTCATAATGACTCGGCACCATGTCATTTTTGGTGTACCATTTACTTTTCAGCCCTGTTATAAAGTCCTGCGAAACCTAGCGAATGTTTAACTTGTAATTTTTCCGGTTTCCTATTAACGAGTCCAATCCATTACCATTTGCCTTCTCTGATTTGTCCCGCAGTGGTCTGATCATAAGCACACTGTTTCCAGTAGAAAACCGAAGTCAAGTTTCTCCGACTGCTGTCAGGTTAGTAAGCGGGTGGGTGGCCACTTTGATCAGCCTGCGTAGAGATTAAGGGTACACGGTATAGGTCCTCGTTAAACTGTTCTACCGTAAAGTGCTCGATTTCGTGCGCAGATCGTCCGGCTACCAAAGCAGGGGAGCCATCCCCTTAGAAGAGGATCAAAATTGTGATGTCATGTCTTTGGTTCATCCACAGGGATGTTTCCTAGACCATCGCCAAAAGCGCATTGAGCTCTAATGTGACGTAAATAATCTACTACTACATATTTTGTTGTTGTTGTTGTTAATTTACGTCGCACTAGAGCTGCACAATGGGCTATTGGCGACGGTCTTGGAAACATCCCGGAGGATGATCCGAAGACATGCCATCACAATTTTGATCCTCTGCGGAGGGGATGGCACCCCCGCTTCGGTAGCCCGACGACCTGCGCGCGAAGTCGAGCACTTTACGGTAGCACAGTTTAACGAGGACCAATACCGCACACCCTCGGTCCCTACGCAGACTGATCCAAGTGGGTCACCCACCCGCACACTGACCGCAGTCAGTGTTGCTTGACTTCGGTGATCTGATAAGAACCGTGTCTTAACGATCAGTCCACTGCGGGACTATTTTATTGATAATAGAAGTTTTATCTTGCATTACAGCAAAAATAATTCATATTTATGAGCATATTTCGAAAAGCATTTTATAGAAAACCTTGTTTTGAACTTAGTAGAACCTACCATCGCTGATTTCGAATTTTATTGAAGTTTGGTAACTTAAGATATATTTATGTCATAAATTTCCGTAAACTGCACAAAATATTTAAAGAATATTATAGTGTCTGTGTTCTAAGATTTTAATTCCATTCTGTTGATTATAACAACTGATATGGATTTATGCTTCGCTTGAACCTTTAAGTAAAACGTGATTGGAATAGCGATCAGAATAGCTATGAGAAAACGAGTGATTTGATTCAAATCATATTGACAATTAGCATTACCAAATCATAGTTAGAAAGTATTGATACGAATCTCGGAATTAATGTCAATGTTTTTCAAAATGAGGGCTTGATTTCACTCAGTTATTGGAAATTTTGTTTTGAATCAAAATTGTTTCCAATTAAATACTTAATCTGACCATCAACCAGATATCGTTCTGTCAAATTGAATTGAGATTAGAGTAATTTAAATTAGATGAATATATCTTAGCTTAAGTACGTACCATGCTCTAAATCTTCTTTTACCATTACTTGTTCATTTTTCAGAAACCACCATCAGATAACTAAAACTGCCTAATCAAAGTAGGTAATAAAGTTTGACGATA
Source organism: Parasteatoda tepidariorum (assembly GCF_043381705.1). Taxonomy (NCBI): domain Eukaryota; kingdom Metazoa; phylum Arthropoda; class Arachnida; order Araneae; family Theridiidae; genus Parasteatoda; species Parasteatoda tepidariorum. The sequence continues at coordinate 38,864,658 of NC_092212.1, read as the reverse complement.
AACTGCCTAAGTAGCTGTACCTTTATCGAATCCACTTCTTATAACAATATTTATAAAAATTAAAGATATGATTTTAAAATTTTATCTCGCAGCTTATGTAATATGCTCCAAATCTTCCATCGATATGTTGTAACAACTAGTTGAAGCCATTAGTAAATATATGATTTAAAATCAATTTTTATAGAGTAGTTAAGAGGTAAACTGATAAGAATGCACGCATTTATCTAGATAACAGCTAAAAACCTTTTCTTTTTTATAGATAAATAGTTTCAAAATTATTTCTCAGAGCTTGTGTCCCTTGTGTCACAGTTTCTTTACACGTGTTTACATTTTCCTTACATGTGTTCTGTAAAGCATATCTAAAGAAACATGTACATATGCTTCGCAAGCCATCAGTAGATAAGTCTAATAAACGTTTATAGAGAGTAAAGAAATATGTTTTGTGATAAACTGCCTATGTGGTCTTCTAGTCAGCAACTTTGAACAATAGTTTGAAAAACATATTCAAAATAGAGATTTAAAATTATATTTCGTAACTTGTGTCTTCTAGATGTAGGCAAAACCATAATGAGTTTTAAGATATAAGTAGCTAAAAAATGAATTATCATAAAAGTTTATAAAGAATTAAGAACTAAAGTTAGTGATAAACTTCCAATGAATAACATGAATTTACTAACTCAATACATCAACCGGCCAACAACTCAAATTGTTTGATAATAAAAAAAAGTGCAATATATAGTTTTAAAATTATTTCTCGTAACTTATGTCTCTTGTGTCAAAATCTTCCCTAAACGTTGTTTTTACGTTAGACATCAGCAGATAAATAAGGAAGTCTTATCAACCAACGCTCATAGAGAATAAAGAACTAAGCTTTGCGATAAATTGCCTAAGAAGCCAAACCTTTATCTAGCCAAGCAGTAATCCAACGAGCAACAAAATCGCCAATAGAAAAACAGCAGCCGAAGCGGAAGGAACACCAAGAGTGGTTGCCACAACAACCAACTACAGTGTTGCTGGGTGCCATTTTCTCGTCTATAGATTCATGCCTCGTCGAACCATTAAGAGCCAACATGGAAAATCAACCTCTGTGGTGCCGCACACCAGAATATACGTCTCCGCACTTCCGTTTACTCCGTATTTCCTCCCTTCCGCAAATTGTTCCGCTATCCAAATCCCAAGAGAATCGGGAATTTAATTCTGCGAACAGCTACTTAAGTAACTGGAGCGTGGCTTCTCTAGCCTTAACTATTCGAATATCACAAAAGGAGGAGTATAAAATTAATTTTAGAGATTAAGCGGTTTAAAATGTTCATTGATTTGTCGTCAAGAAGGGGTGTAGTTGGTGTAGAAATTCATATTCTGTCAACCCCTTTTCCCCTCCTTGCACCACACTCAATTTTATACATCCGAACGAAATAGGAAATGTACCAATTGGAGCATACGTAATGAGCATGTGCTATTAAATTTGCACGGCTTTCTGGTTATGGAAATTGATAGATCCTGAAATCCTCATGAAATAATAAACAAATGCTTGCTGTTTGCAGACGACTGTTTGGTGAATAATTTAAAAGTATCTGCCAGCAATTGCTATGTCATTTTAAAACTAGTTATCGATGAGATATGGCTATCTGAAATATTTATATGTAAATTAGGTATTATTCCATATCATTGTGATAAATTCTATTCTATGTTTTAATTGTTTATTCTCATTAGTAGCACTCGTAAATGATGAAACCATTGATTTAGACAATGAATTATAAAAAGTGATTTTGCAGGATAGCCTGAATTAGACTGATGATTTTCAAAAATTTATATCCAGAAAACTGTTGTATTTAGCGGAAAAGATAATTGTTGCGGCTAACTCACGTGAGAGAGAAAAGGTTTGACCTCCCAGAGGTTTCAGTTCAGAAATTTGATGATAATTGCACTGCAAGTCGCTTCTACTGTTTTTTTTTTATTTTCAGTTTTGTTTTGCTGTATGTTCAACAGCAGGTTTGCCTACATGTAATCGTGGCTGATGGCGAACATTTCGAAAATATATTTATATGATTTTCATTCATTGATATATTTAAAGAATGATGGTTTACGATCGTTTTTCTTTGATATACAGGTTTACTACTTGTAGGGCCATCTTTCAAAACTATTTTGAACTAAAAACCATTCTTTTTCTCTCACCAAAACTGGTTAGAAAAAGTTGCGCCTTATCACATGAACTTCCACGAATTGTTTTTCTAATTTGAACAGATTTTCTGTAATAGCTTTTTAAAAACATTCCGCCTGGATACTCTTTCTTTTCATACAAACCCGCAGTGGATTGATCGTAAGGACACCACGGTTCCCAGTAGAACACTGAAGTCAAACATCACTGGCTGCTGTCAGTGAGCGGGAGGGTGACAACTTTGATCAGAATGTGAAGGGATCCATGCTGAGCTGTATCGGTCCTCGCTAACTGTTTCATCGTGAAACGCCAAGTAAATGGTGACTGATGCACGTTAAATCTGTCGAGTCGCAAAGTCCTACATGTTCCCATAACAAATTAATACCTCTGGGTGCACTGATCCAGGAGTTTCCTTGTCTTCTGGATTGGGTTCAAAATTACAAGGTTACGGAGTTGAACATTAGTAGTCGCAAACCCAAAATTGGGTCGGCTGTCAACGACGGATCTAATACAAAATAAAAATATCTCCTATATGAAAGAAGTCCACCTCTCGAATCAGTTTAGTAATCCGACGTGACGAGCATAAATTGCGAAGTGGGAGAAGATAAGAATGTTGTCACAACGTCCGGACCACACAACTGCGCAGTGGGGGTTTTATAGAAGAGATATGCCAACTTCCGGACTTCTCAGGGATTGGAGACCCGTAGTGGACTGATCGTTAAGACACGGTTCTCAGCAGATTACCGAAATCAAGCATCTTTGGCTGCGGTCAGTGGATCAGTCTGCGTACGGACCGAGGGTGTACGGTATTGGTCCTCGTTAAACTGTTCTACCGTAAAGTGCTCGACTTACGTGCAGGTCGTCGGGCTACCGAAGCGGGGATGAAATCTCCTCTGCTGAGGATCAAATGTGATGGCATTTCTTCGGATCATCCTCAGGGATGTTTTCCAGGCCGTCGTCAATATCCCATTGTGCAGCTCTAGTGTGACGTAAATGAACTACAACTCTAAGGGATGGAATTTCTCGTTTATGGTAATCAGTCATCAGTTATGGTAATCATTATGGTATATGGAAGGGCTTTCTCTCTCCTAGGAGTTGTTGAAAGTGCTCAAATTCGCCCTCAGGTCATCGAGCTGCCTAAGCGGGGGCGTCCTCAAAAAGAAAAACCCCACACTGACCAAAATTGCGATGACATGTTTTCGGATCATCTTAAAGAATATTTCGTAGACCCTCGCAGATAGCGAATTGCGCAGCTCTAGTGCACGACGCAAATAAAGTTCTACTACTACTCTAAAGTCGACTTTTATTTGATATTCGGATAACCGAATTATGTATCTTTCAGGATTTCACACATTAAGTAAGAAAATTTAATCTAATACAATTTATAGAGTAGTTTTCAACAATAAATGTTATTTGAAGTTAAAGTTTGTCATTCAGGTTCTAGCATATTTAGTGACAAAATTTAATCGATTATGATTTCTATATTTGTTTTAACGACGAGTTTTATTTGAAGTTTGAGGTTAGTATAAATTAATTAATCTATGAACAAAATTAAACTGTAGACTAATTTTATAATAACGAGTGTTTTTTTATTCATATAATTTCATTTATCTTTTCTTATAGAAAGATAGGTTAAAACAGTTTTTCTTGAATCCAGTTTCTAAAGCTCAATTGGGGCTATCAGAATATTCTTGCAAATATTTCAAAACGATTAATCCTGCTTTTCCGGCGGCGTGAACGTCTGATATACACTCAATAACAAAAAAATCGACGCACCAAGAAGGAGTAGTCCGATTGAAACGAAAATTAGTGGATAGGAAGACAATGTACGGAATAGTAAATGATTAAAATTTCAGAACAATTGAATAATTTATTGCAGAGTTACAGTAACAAGTTCAATAAGGTGTTGACCCGCCTCTAGCCTGGATACAAGCTGCAACACGGCGTGGCATAGACCGATAAAGCTCCCGGATGGTCTCTTGCGGTATTTCCTGCCAAATTCGATCCAATTGTCGAACGAGGTCATCAACATTCCGTGCCAGATGCAATCGCCTTCCCATCATATCCCAGACATGCTCGATGGGAGAGAGATCTGGTGATCTGGCAGGCCAAGGAAGAGTTTGACAAGCTTGCAGACAGTTCATAGCAACACGTGCCGTATGTGGTCTGGCATTGTCCTGCTGAAAAACCAGCCCAGGGCGCTGCAAAAGGAACGGTAGCAAAACAGGTCTTAGGATGTCGTCGACGTACCGCTGTGCAGTAAGTGTACCTCTAATGACGACCAAAGGGGTCCGGCTGTCAAAGGAAATGGCACCCCAGACCATAATGCCTTGTTGAGGGCCGGTGTGGCGTGCAATAGTGAAGGCAGGATCCCCCCTCTGCCCTGTGCGTCTCCAAACACGTCTTCGATGATCGTCAGGACACAGTTGGAAGCGGGATTCGTCGCTAAAGACTATATGTCTCCAGTCGGCATCATTCCAGCCATATCTGTTCAAAACATTCATGCATACGAAATTTCAAAGCAATCGGATGATTGCTTCTTGGTGCGTCGAATTTTTTGTTATAGAGTGTACATTCACTGGCATTTGCATGTTATATTTCAAATATTTATTTCAGGTCTTTTCATATTTAGCAGTAAAATTTAATAGGATTTCCAGAGTTGTTTTTTAACCGTACAGGAGGGTTATATTCGGACCGAAAAACGGTAGTGTTATTTCAGTTTCAAAAAATTGTGGTTTTTTTTTACTCTTGATTTGTCATATTTGGCAATATAACTTAATAAAATTTGATTTCCTGAGTAGTTTGCTATTGGTGCAGGATGACTTATATTGCAACGGGAAAACGATAGTGTTACTTTAATTACGAAAAATTAAGGTCTGTTCCGTTTAGGTTTTTACATATTCGAATAATCGAACATTATCGGTTAAACATTATCGGTTAAACGTTATCGAATAAGAATTCACGAGTAGTTTGCTAATAGTGCAAAATGAAGCAACGGAAAAATGATAGTGTTATTTTAATTTCGAAAAATTGAGGTTTGTTCCGTTTAGGTTTTTACATCTATAGCAATTGAACATTATCGAACAGAAATTCCCGAGAAATTTACTAATAGTGCTGGATGAGTTATATTGCAACGGAAAAACGGTAGTGTTATTTAAAATTCTAAAAAATTGAGGTTTGTTCCGCTTAGGTTTTCACATATATTGCAATTAAACATTATCGAATAGGAATTCCCAAGTAATTTGCTAATAGTGCATGATTAGTTCTATTACAACAGAAAAACTATAGTGTTATTTTAATTTCGAAAAATTGAGGTTTGCTCCGCTTAGGTATTTACATACGTTGCAATAAATTTCAATCTAATAGAATTTTTCCAGAGGTTTTCTAATAGCTAGACAATTTCTTTTTTATTATTCATCTAATACTTTAAATATAGAAAGCAAGTAAAAAACAGTTATTCTCAAATCCAATTTCCAAAACTCTAAGTTTATTTGAGCTTCCAGAACATTTCTTGTAAATATTTCAAAACGAAATTAATCCTGTTTTCCGGTGACGTGAAAGTCTGATATACATTCGCCGATATTTGCGTGAAAACTTTCATTAATCAAAAATTCTAGTCTAAGTTATGTTATCTCATCCATTATTCAACTCACTCCTGGTTTCACCTCTTATTAGTCATTACGAACAGCGATGAGGTAATAGTTTTCGGTAACACTAAGTGTTAAATTTTTAACGAAATAGACGAATGTGGTGCAGAATGTGGAAAATGTCTAGACAGGAAACTATATACTTTGTACATTTGATATGATTAATTGTGGATGTATGGTGTGCGTATAATTTAAAAGAACTTTTTATCGCATTTGTCATTTACATTAGAAACAATTATGAAAGTTATACTGCATGTATGAGAGTGCAAGCAATTAGAATTAATAAAACGGTGTTATTTTTGCTCATTGTTTAAGATTAGGTCACGTGGGGATACTTTATTTCATTTTATTTAATTATTCTTTGTACTGTTCGAAAAATGAAATATGGAACACCCTTAATAACTTGAGCAAATGATCAAATCTTCACTTTCTAAGACTCAGTCTTAATGGTTTATTGGGGTGACTTCTAATATTCTAATTAATGCAGACGACATTTCAAGTTACGAAATCGGACACAAAAACACTCTTTCTCTGAATAGACATACCTTTTTTTCAATGGATTCAGATTTCTGGCCCCCCCCCCCCAAAAAAAAATAAAAATAAAAATTAGGGAATAGCCGCAATCTGGGAAATAAGGTCTCAATAGTTTTATTTATACAATAGAGCAGTTTAGATTTTCAGAACTATTACAGACATTACAATATATAATACATGTAATTAAAAAAATAAACTTTAGCTTTTCTTTTAAAACGTTTAATTTGTAATTTTCGTGTTTTTTTTAGTTTCATAGTATCAATGATTACTAATGATGCACAAATGTGTACTTTTAAGTTGTTGTACTATTTTGGCACCACTGGTTCTATTACTGCGTCGATGATGGAAAGCCATGAATAGAAAACACAAAAGACTGGCGATCTTGGTGGCCATGTGATTAAGGGTAAAACACTTGTCCCCGCAACCTTAAAATGTAGTTTATGAGCCACTGATGCCAAAACCTAGCAGGAATAAAAAGAAGCATTTCTGTTGCGTCAGGAACCTCATATTTAACAAACTTAAAGAATGGATATTTGTTTTTTAATATAAGGATCACACATCTTATATTTGTAACTGAGAAACAGACTTAGTATACTTTCCTTTCATTTCGTTTTTTGCGTGTAATAGTTCAGAAAAATACAAAAGTTTGAAACCTGGTTAAGCATTTGCGTTAATCGTGTATATGCTTTAAAATACTTTTCAAAAGTGAATTCCAATAAATACACTTTTTATTGATCGTAAATAATTAGTAAGGTCAGGAAAAATAAAAATAAAAAATATTACCAAAATTTAAAGACTTCTAAAGACATCAAAAACTGCTTGATTTGTGGCGAAGCGGAGTTGGAAGGCTATTATTAAAAACCTTAGACAATCAAACTAGTTTGATGTTTTTCATGCCATTTTCCATGCTTCTGTCGTCAGATTTTGGTAGCTTGTTTATTTTTCCTCGATTATATATTTGAGACCAGAGTATATGCTTTTTTACTTCATTTTTGATAAAGATTCAAAAAAATAAGTATTGAGGGTGGTTAATACAAAACATCATGTACGCCATTTACCAATATTAAATATTAATGGTCTACAGTTTCAATGCATAAAATAAATTAAAGTTGCGAATTATGCAACAACAAAAGCGTGTTTTTTTCACAAGCTAGTTTGGTATAATTTATATATTATAGCAATCTTCGAGTTAAAATTAAATTAGAAATTTATTTAAAGAATCTAGGGCCATCAGTAATCTAGGGCTATTTATAAATTGAAATCTATTGATGCAACCAAATGTTTCTTGATTAATTGTTATATTTATTATTTTTTGGTCAATTTAGAGACAAATAATGTGAAGAACATTAAACTCTTTAAAATACGAGGTGATGAGCATTTTGATGAGCTTAAGCATTTTTTACAATCATTGAATCAATGAAACATTTATTTAGATATCAGATAATTTGCTCAATAATAATAATAAATCTGGAATGGTGAAAGTAGACCCGAGCTTTGAATTATGACAGAAAATGCTATTTTCAGTTAAAAATACATAGCTTAGAAGACACTTATCTCCTTAAAAAAATTCTTAGAAATTTTGTTATTTTTAACTAGTGGATAAAATATGATCAATTTTAACTTTCTGCATTTTTTTTTAATGTTTTCGGATCTTTTTAAAACATATTTTTTATATTTTGATCATGAAAAAAAATCCATTATATACTTATTACACGAAATCCACAATGAGTTTTCATTATAATTAGGACCTGCAACAAAGGAAGGTAAATCTAATTATATTTTTTTAGATGCAATCGCTTTGAGAAAGCATACAAGCAAAAATGATCTTAAAATTTGTTAAAGTGATAAAATTGTACCAAATTTAGTTACATATATTGAACACAGAGTCTCAAGAGGTTAAATTTAAAAATTTTTTCGAATAAGAAACATTAAAATATTGACTCCAGGAAATTTTATACAATATCGAAACAATACAGAAAGTTAAGTTACTTTGGTATTGTTTACAATATCGAAAGTTACTTTGCTAAATAAAAGTATTAATTTACCTACAATTTGATTTATCAATATTTTGACTAGCCAGGAAATTTTTTATACGACTATATCGAAAATTACATTGATAAATCAAAGCATTGATTTATCGGTATTTTGATTTATCAATATTTTGACAAGACAGGACATATTTTTTTACAAATAAATCGAAAGTTATAGTGATGAATCAAAATACTGATTTATTAAAAAATTGATTTATCAAATTTTTGACTAACCAGGAATTTTTTTTAAATTAACTATGTCGAAAGTTATACTGATAAATCAAAATATTTTGATTTCTCGATATTTTAGTTTGCCAGGAAATTTTTTATATAAACTATATCGAAAGTTACATTAATAATTCAAAATGTTGATTCATTAATATTTTGATTTTTTAAAAAAAATTACTTATTAATATTTTGACTCACCAGGAAATTTTTTATAGAAACTATTTCGAAAGTTAAACTAATAAATCAAAATTTGGCTAATCAATATTTTGATTTATCAATATTTTGACTAACCTGGAAACTTTTTATGCAAACTATATCGAAAGTTACATTGATAAATCAAAACATCGATTTATCGCTACTTTGATTTATCTATATTTTGACAAGACGGGAAACTTTTTTATACAAACTATATGGAAAGTTACAGTGATGAATCAAAATACTGATGAATTAAAAAGTTTATTTATCAAAATTTTGACTAACCAGGAATTTTTTCATCTTCACTATATCGAAAGTTACACTAATAAACCAAAATGTTTTCATTCCTTAATATTTTTGTTTCCCACGAAATTTTTTATATAAATTATATCGAAAGTTACATTAATAATTCAAAATGCTTCTTCTTCTTCTCATTGGCATGACAGCCCAGGATGGGCCTTGGCCTTCAATTCAAAATACTGATTCATCAATATTTCGATTTTTTTAAAAAAATTGATTTATCAACATTTTGATTTTTTGACTCACCAGGAAATTTTTTATCGACACAAAATCGAAAGTTAAACTGATAAATCAATATTTGGCTTATCAATATTTTAATTTATCAAAAGTTTGATCAGCCAGGAAATTTTTTATGCAAACTATTTCGAAGGTTACATTAATAAAACAAAATATTAATTTATCCTGAAGTTTGCCCCTCCCCCTAAAAAATTAAATAACACTTTTTTTCAGACTTAAACGATTATTTCAGATAATAGGTATTATTCTGAATCCAAATTCTTCCCAATTTCCCGAATTTCGGCAAAATAAAGAAAGTAATCTTTTATAAAACTCTTATCTCTCTGGTCAATCCAATCCTCGTGCTAGACATAATCAACATAATCGCCAAACAAAATGGCCCGTATTTGGAAGACTTACACACGAGTCCATAATGGGGAAAACCACTTTATTTCCGAATGTAGCAAGTGAGCCAACATGGAAAAAAGTATATTTCACCCTCTACAAAAAGCGGCGCCGGAAATGGCGAATAAATGGGCGCAATTTAAATGAAAAATATGCCCTGCCATGCCAAACTTGGGTATCAGATTTATAAAAACACGAAAAAGAAAAAAGTAATGGCACATTTTTTTACCAGTAAGTATAAAAATGCATTATTGCGTCCCACTACAAATCAATAAATTTCTTCAATATGATTAGTATACAGGGGAAAAGGTAACTGAAGAAAGGGACGACTTGTTATGGCCAGGGGGGCTGGTAAAGGGGGACAAAAAGGTCGAGTCTAAATTGAATTTATCAGAGGGGGTTGGCGGAGGAGAGGGTCAGAAATCGGAGAAAATATAGGGAGCTGAAAAATTGAAAAATAAAATACCAGTCTGTGTCAAGATCGAACAACCCCCATTTGAGGGGGCAGAAGGGGGATGAGGATTTTTGAAATGGGGGTGGACTAATCGGTGGAGAGTTAAGCGTGGATGGGATGCTTGAAACAGTGGTTGTTGTAATTTTTGAAATGAAATTGGAGATGGTTTTTTTCTTCCCTGGTGGATGTAGCGTGTTAGTGTTTTGAGGGGGGGGAGGGGCTTTTCGAATGAAAATATTCGAAGTATAGCTTGTGTTTGTTCGCCTGGGATGGGAGTTTGTGAAGTGAAACGTGACGATTCCGGTGTAAGTTGAATTGGAGTTTTTCTTTTATTTTTTTTTGTTATTTTATTTGAGGAGTATAATTGAATTGGTTCCTGGCACTTTTTTTCGTTTGTGTTTTCTCTCCCTCATTGTGAGATTATTTAGAACTCTCGAGTATGGTGATCATTGCTATTATTCAATTCGGTATGGCAGTGAATCATTAGAACTGGTGAAAGTTCTTTTAAAATTATTCCTATGATACATGATATTGTTCTTTTTGTTGGACGATATTGTTCTTTTAATAAATATATGATATTGTTCTTTAAGCAGTACGTAGAAACTTTATTTTGAAATGCATTATTTGCCGTAAAATGCATATTTAAAATAAGTTACTTATTTATATCTAGATTACTTAAAGTTTCCATAATAATAGCAACTTATTTTGATTAATGTACATGTTATTCCTATAACTTTGATTCAAAACAATTAAAAAAATTAAACAGAAGTATTCTGAAGAAATTAAAAGAAACATCTGAGCAGTTTATATCAGACTTATATTTAAAAAAAGTTGCATTAGCTTTTAATAAATTTTTACAATCATCCTTTAAAAAAACTGTCAGCAATAATGGATTAAAATATTTTTTTTAAAGTCGATAATATTTTAAAGCTTATTTTTTAAAATAATTATTATATAAAAACACTTTCGAAAGAATTATTTTTTAAATATTATTAAAAATATTTTTTAATTTTGGAAATATTAAATTTTAATTAATTAGGAAAACAAAGCAAATGTCTCTTTTTGGTTCTGTAAAATGCGTAAAAACAGCTTCAAGGTTAAGGAAATTAAAATAAAATTTGTGTTATCAACAAAACGCTTGGTACATGCTGTTATTTACGAAATTACATACATTCCTAAAAAAAAAGCGCTTTGATGAAAAACAATTCACTTTAATAAAATAATTTTTATTAGTTATCAATAAATTTTTGTCATCATTCTTTACAAAAGAGAGCGTGGCTCAGGTGCTTGCCTTCCAATGAGGTGGCCTGGGTAAAAGCCCCAGGTTCGGCTGGTCGGTACAAATTCCGCACACTGGTCGCACTGACCACAGTGCAGACGTAAAGTATCCTCATTGATAGATGTATCATGGACTGGAGTACCCTTGCAGTTAGATTGACCATGAGAGATTTTCATGGTTTTCCTCTCCATATAATGCAAATGCTTCAGTTAGTTCTCTCAAAAAGTCCCCCAAGAAAGCTAGTTTGTCCCAAAGGTTGATCCGGAAGTTCCCTTGTCTTATGGACTGCTCGCAAAATTACAAGGCTATGGAGTTGAACATTAGCAGTCTTAAACTCAAAATCACGTCGATTGTTCAACGACTGTTATATATATATATATATATATATAAACAGTCTTATACATAT